>NW_006411718.1:5898-6979 GCF_000296735.1 Chrysochloris asiatica
CTAAAAGGGATTTTCACTCCCTTCCCATTCCAGTCATTAACCTTAGTGAGTCTGTGTGGCTTAAGATAACAGTAATTTATGTCTTTTCCTAATAAGTAATTATTCCATCTCTTTAAATATGCAAGTGGCAGGAAACCCGTTCCTGGGACAACTATTCCTTCCAGTGCTAGACAATTTTTCTCTATTATTTCCACTTATTAGTTATAGCAGCAGCTCTTTTGATAACATACTAATTTCTGGCACTTCAAACTGAGCCCAGTGAATGATTCAAGATAAAAGCACTGGGAAAAGGAATAGGAAGGCAGGACTGAAACAGGGAGAAACATGGGCAGAGAGAACAACTTTTAGAAATGAGTATTGTTGTCGTCGTTTAGTGCCATCGACTTAGTTCCCACTCACAGCGACTCTGTATAGGGTATCTGAGAAGCAGCTGGTGAGCTTGAACCACCGAACTTGAGGTTCAGGAGTATGGATGCCAGAAATCTATTTGATAACTTTGTGTTCCCTGATCAAATAGTTACAGTATTCTGCTGGAGTCTCACTCACATCAGTGCTGAATATGGCTTCTAAAAGGAGCACTCAACTTTACCATTTCTTCACCTCACTTCTGAGTGTCTCTTTGCATTCCAGCTCCATCCACTTTATCACCACATCCCTACCAATTTGTGGGAGAGCAGTATCTCACCATTGACTCATATCAAACAGCCTCCTCGATTAGGAGCTCGCACTCATCCTGAGTAATATGTTCCCTTGGTGATTCTTCAAAAGGCCAATTGATTAAACCATAGGATGGAAATGAAAGGAACAGGATCTATTCTGACACCTAGTATAGAGTTTTGAAGTCATCATTTCCATCCATACAGTGAGAAAAGGCCATCAGAGAACTGAGAACTCAGGGCAAACCACCACCCCCAAATCTGGAAAGACAGATGTAGTCTCAAAATCTGGAGACCCATACATAGATTCACAGCTAAGATCAACTGGACTGAAACAGAAGTTAATTGATCCATAAACTGGTTGCTGTTGTTAACTGCTGTCAAGTCAGTTCCAACTCATAATGACTCTGTATAGGGTTTCTGAG
>NW_006411718.1:7899-10650 GCF_000296735.1 Chrysochloris asiatica
CAGTCACTGGAGAAGGATATCATGTTTGGTAAGGTGGAGGGTCAGAGAAAAAGAGGAAGAACCCCAAAGAGATGGATTGGCCAAGTGGCAGCATCGATGGACTCAAGTGTGGCAACAGTAGTGAGGTTGGCCCAGGATTGGGCACTATTTCATTCTGCTGTGCTTAATAAGGTTGCTATGAGTCGGTACCAACTCGTGGCACCTAACAACAACAACAACCAAAGGTTGGTGGTACAACCGCACTAAGTCACTCCTCTGAAACCCTAAACAGGGTCAATATGAGTTGGAACAACAACAACCAAGGAAAAAGACTTTACTAGAGCTTCACCCTACCTGGAAAGAGATATTTCTATGACCTCACCTCCCTCTAACCTTCCTGTCTCACATAAGGAGGAGATAGAGCTAAGAACAGCCCAGGGACACAGGTCTGCTAAGAAACTGAGATTGAATTTAAGATGATACAACACATCCCTTTCCCCACATTTTATGACCACACCAATTGGAATCACAGCTGCAAAATCTGTAAGATACAGATTCTATCTGAGGATGAAATGGGGACACTGAGAAATTGTGGAACTGAAAAGGTTTTAGGAAATAGAACCTGAATAGCCATCTTAGAACAGTGGCTATCATTAATTGAACTTCCTCGGTAGTTACTTTCCACAATAAATTACTCCTTTTCAATTTGCACAGCAAAACTTGTAGCTCAAATGAGGGGGGCAATTTTCCTCCCAGGAATAAAGACAAAAATAAGCCAACAGGAAGGGTTGAAGCAGTCAACATATTTTGGATGTGACTACCTGACTGCTGAAATAGAAAAACAGTTCAACAATCTCTGACCACAAGTTTCAGGGTCTTGATTTTATTCTCCCTTGAAAGATCCAGGCTGCCCTCCAGGTAGGGAGGCAGATCTGGGAACTTCTCTGCTCTCCTGTTCGCACGTATATCAACACACAGCAAATACTTAGCTCTTTTTATTCTGAGTCTTGTCTCTGAGTATAGGATAGTTTGGCGGTAGTTGATTAAGAACCAATTTTTGAAGTTATAAGGAGTTCTGAGGGGAGACAAAAACAAGGACACCATAGAAATTTGAAGTCTCTGGCATCTACAACTACAGAAAACATTAAACACAACCAAAATCCTAGCCAGATTAACATAAAACTTCATACTAATGGCCAACTTGTCTTAGTTTCCATATGTGTTTTTCAACAAAAAAATGAAAAAGTATGCTAAATGGCTAGAAAAAACCCACATTTTGAGAGACAAAGCAAGCATCAGAAGCAGACTCAGATATGACATAGATTTGGGGGCGATCAGGCAGGAAATTTAAAATAATTATGACTAATATGTTAAGAACTCTAATGGAAAAAAGTAGACAACATCAAAGACTAGATGAGTAATGTAATCAGAGTAGTTAAAATGTTCTGGAATTAGTGGGTGGCTATGGTTTCACGATCTTTTGAATATACTGACTTTTATACTTTGAAAAGAATGTTTAAAATTCAAAACTCAAAGAAATTAAAACAAGGTTTATTTTGAGCAATTATTCTTTATGCATATAGGGAAGCCATTCTGATTCAGAAAAAAGAAAATGGTTCAAAGTAGGCTTGTTACAATGATGTTTATAAAGAGAAGAGGAGGGAGAAGTATAAAAGATCAGCCATTGGCTAGTTTTCAAACGATTAGTTGAACCCTGCCCTCTTCCTTTTACTGAGATCAACTGATAGCATGTTGTTGTTGTTAAGTGCCAGTGAGTTGGTTCCAACTTATAGTGACCCTGTATAGGGCAACCAATGAGCGGCTGGTGAGTTTGAACTGTTGACCATGTGGTTCAAACCGACCTTGCAGTACAGTGCTTTATTCTACAGCCCCACTTGTTCTTGTTATTGTTAAATTCCATGGAGTCGGTTCCAACTCTTAGTGACCCTGCACAGGATTTCCGAGGCTGTAAGTCTTTACCGGAGCAGAACGCCTCATCTTTCTCCCATGGAACCGCTAGTAGTTTTGAACTGATGAGCTTAAGGTTGGCAGCCCAACTCGTAACCACTACGCTACCAGAGTTCCTTTTACTAGCAGCTAAAAATGTGGTTTTGTGGGTAAGAAAACAACCTTAAAATCAAAGAAAGATGGCTGTTATTAATTTTCTCTTTGGTAGGGATTCATTTTATGGTATGTGAATCATATCTCAATAAAAACAGAAAAAAAAATAAGGAAATCTGAGTGAACTATGAATTGTGTGGCGTTGAATCACAGCAAACTATGAAAATCAGTTAATAATAATGTATCAATAATACTTCATTAATTGCAACAAGTATAACTAGTGTAGTAGGCGAACTAATAGGGGAATCTGAGTTCAGGGTTATGGAAACTGTACTACCCTTACAATTTTACTGTAGATCTTACACTGTTCTAAAAATACATTTTTTATTTTATTTTTTTTAGGAAAGCAGCTGTCTCAATATCAGAAGTGAAAATAAAGTCTCATTTCTGCAAACAGAGAGCTAATTAGAAAAAAGATCTAGAGGGGAAAAAAAAAAAAAAAAGTCTAGTCAAATTGCAAGACATGAATTGACTATGTTCACCCAAACTCTTGGAAGTATGTGTAGAAAACCTGGCTGGCTCTTATGAAAATTGGATTTTATATTTGCATAGTTCTTGAGTTTTTCAACCCCCAAAATTCTCTTCTCCCCACTGCAACAAGAGTTGTGTACTTATATCAGAATGTTTGTAGCAAGTTGTTGTTGTTGTTGT
>NW_006411719.1:0-6514 GCF_000296735.1 Chrysochloris asiatica
ATATTTCATCCTTTGTGTGGCTATTGTAAATGGCATTGCTTTCTTAATGTCTTTTCAGTGCTGTTGTTTTGGTATAGAGGGATCCTGCTGATTTTTGTATGTTAATCTTAAATCCTGCCACTTTGCTGAATCCTCCAAGTAGCTTTTTTACTGAGTCTTTGGGGTTTTCTACATATAGACTCATATCGTCTGCCAATAGAGAGAGTTTTACTTCCTCTTTGCCAATTTGGATGCCTTTAATTTCCCTGTCTTGCCATATAGCTCTTGCAAAGACTTCCAGCACAGTATTTAATAGGAATGGAGACAAGGGGCATCCTTGTCTGGTTCCTGTTCAGAGAGGGAAGGCTTTCAGTTTCTCTCCATTGAAAGTAATTTAGGCTGTTGTTTTTGTATATATGCTCTTAATTATGTTGAGGAATTTCCCTTCAATTCCTACTTTGTTGAGTGTTTTTATCAGGAATGGGTGTTGGATTTTGTCAAATGTCTTTTCTGCATCAATCGATATGATCATGTGGTTCTTTTCTTTTTTTCTTATTTACATGGTGGATAATGTTGATCATTTTTCTAATGTTGAACCATCCTTGCATCCCTGATATGAATCCCACTTGGTCAGGATGTATTATTTTTTTGATGTGCTGCTGCGTTCTGTTGGCTAGGATTTTGTTGAGAATTTTTGCAACTATGTTCATGAGGGATATTGGTATATAATTTCCTTTTTTAGTGACATCCTTCTCTTGTTTTGATATGAGGGTTATGCTTGCTTCATAAAATATATTAGGAAGTTTCCCATCTTCCTCTATATTCTGGAATAATTTGAGTAGAATTGGTGACAGCTCTTCCCTGAATGTTTGGTAGAACACACCAGTGAAGCCATCTGGGCCTAGACTTCTTTTGGTTGGGAGTTTTTTGATGACCTGATCAATTTCTTCTTTTGTAATGTGTCTGTTCGGGTTTTCTACTTCACTCTGTGTAAGTTTTCAAATTTGTTGGAGTACAGCTCGTCATAGTATTCTGTTATTATCCTTTTGATTTCCTTTGGTTCTGTTGTGACATCGCCCATGTGGTTTCTAATGCGTGTTATTTGTGTCTTCTCCCTCTTTTCTTTTGTTAGGTTTGCCAATGGTCTGTCAATTTTTTTGATCCTTTCAAAGAACCAGCTTCTTGTCCTGTTGATTCTTTCTATAGTTTTCTATTTCATTTATTTCTTCTCTAATCTTTATTATTTCTTTCTTTTAGTGGCTGTAGGTTCCCTCTTGCAGATGCTGTGTTAATGTGTTAATTTTGGTTCTTCTTTTTGGATGTGTACGTTTATTGCAATAAATTGTCCTCTCAGCACCACTTTCGCTGCGACCCAAAGATTTTGGTATGTTGTTTTTTCGTTCTCATTTGTTTCTAGGAACGTTGTGAATTCATGTTTAATTTCTTCTACTACCCAGTCACTTTTCAGCAGGGTGTTATTCAGTTTCCATGTATTTGACTTGATTTCCTTGGTCTTCCTATTGTTGATTTCTAATTTGATAGCATTGTGGTCTGAGAAGATGCTTTGTAGTATTTTGATATTTGTAAATTTATGGAGATTTGTTTTGTGGCCTAAGACATGGCGTATTCTGGAGAATGTTCCATGTGCACTAGAAAAGAATGTGTATTGTGCTGTTGTTGGGTTGAATGCTCTGTACACATCTATGAGGTCCAGTTGGCTGATTGTGTTGTTTAGTTCTTCTGTGACTTTGTCAAGTTTCTTTCTGGTTGTTCTATCCATTTTTGAAAGTGGCTTATTAAAATGGCTCACAATTATTGTAGATTCATCTATTTCTTTCTTCAAATCTATTAGAACTTGCTTTATATATTTTGGAGCTCATTCTTTGGTAGCATAGATATTTATTGTGGTTATGTCATCTTGTTCAATTGTCCCTTTAATCATGAGACAGTATCCATCTTTATCTATTATCCTGGTTTTTGCCTTAGAGTTTATTTTATCAGAGATTACTACTGCCACTCCTGTTAGTTTTTTATTGCAATTAGCTTGGTATATTTTTTTCCATCCTTTGACTTTTAATCTGTTTTTGTCTATGTGTGACAGATGTGTCTCTTGCAGACAGCATATTGAAGGATCTTGTTTTCTTATCCATTCTTCCACTCTCTGTCTCCTAACAGGTGCATTTAATCCATTTACATCCAGTGTGATTATCAATGTTGTTATGTGCCGTGGGCTCTGTTCCTACTCATAGCGAACCTGTACAGGGTTTCCGAGGGTGTAAATCTTTATGGGAACAGAAAGCTTCATCTTTCTCCCGTGGAATAGCTGGTAGTTCCTAACTGCCGACTTTGAGGTTAGCAGCCGGATTGGTAACCACTACACTACTAGACGTTGCTGTTGGTAAGTGCTGTGGAGTCAGCTCCAACTTATAGCGACCCTGTAAGGGTTTCCGAGGCTGTAAATCTTTAAGGCATCAGAAAGCCTCATCTTTCTACCATGCAATGGCTGGTAGTTCCAATCTGCCAACCTTAAGGTTAGCAGCTGGATTGGTAACCATTACGTTGTTGTTAAGTGCTGTGGAGTGGGTTCCAACTCATAGTGACCCTGTACAGGGTTTCCGCAGCTGTAAATCTTTATGGGAGCAGAAAGCCTCATCTTTCTCCCGCAAAGCACCTGGTAGTTTCGAATTGCTGACCTTGTGGTTTGCAGCCCAACTCAAAACCACTATGCTACCAGATAGGTATGGATTAATTGATGCCATTATGGGTTTTTCTTTTGATGTTGCTGCTTTCTTTGTTCTGTATATCTTCCTTTGTTGAGTTCATGCTTTTTGTGTTCTTTCTTGTGAGTTTCCTCATAGTTTTAATGTTTCCTTGTTCTTCTTGGATTTTCATTATCTTGGAAAGTTGTGAAGTGTTAATTTTCTTTGAGGTTGCCTTATAGTCCATTAACTTTTCTCTCCATTTAGTGCAGTCTGTTTTGTCCTGTAATCTACCTCATCTTCTCACCATCTGCATCTCTGTTCCTATGTGTTTACCTTCTTTTACATTGTAATTGTTTTGATCATAGACTGACCTCCCAGATTCTTAAGAGTTTTGTTCTGTTCTTGACTCTTCCTTCTGTTGATTTAATTCTGGGAGGTGCTGCCACGTATGTCAGTCTCTGGTTGTTGTCTGTTCTTGTTCTCAGTCCAGAGAACTCCCTTTGCTTTGGCAAATCCCTTAGCTTCTGTTTATCCTGGTATGTTTTGATTAAACCATCATATTTGATTGATAGCTGTGCTGGATAAAGGATTCTTGGTTGGCAGTTTTTTTCTTTCAGGATTTACATATATCTCCCCATTGCCTTCTTGCTTTCATGGTTTCTGTTGAGCGATCCGAGTTTAATCTGCCTTGCTTGCCTTCATATGTAACACTTCTGTTTTCCCTAGCTGCTTTCAGGAGTATCTCCTTATCTTTGATTTTAGAGAGCTTAATTATGATATGTCTCGGTGATTTTCTTTTGGAGTCTGCCCTTCCTGGGGTTTGTTGTGCTTCTTGAATGTTTATCCTTTCACTTTTCAGGCTGTGAAGAAAATTTTATTCCAGCAGTTCTTCAACTATTTCCGCTATGGACTTGTGTTATTCTTCTTGCTCTGGAATGCCAATAATTCTTAAGTTATTCCTCTTCATGTTGTCCAACATGAATCTTAGATCTTCTTCAGATTTTTTTATCCTTTTTTCTGTTTGCTCTTCTATCTTAGTAGTATTGAGAGATTTGTCTTCCAGCTCACTGATTCTGACTTCCATCTCTTCTATTCTACTCCTTTGTACTTTCAGAGTATTATCTACTACTGATATTCCATTATTGATTATTTGAACCTCTTTCTGTAGGTTTTGAATTGTTTCCAATGCTGTATCTGTCTTATGTGATTGTTCCTGTAGCGCTTTCCTGACTTCTTCCTTATTTTTCTCAACTTCATTGTAAAGTGTTTTGAAACATTTTACCATCATTTTTCTGAATTCCTTCTCAGGCATTTCCAAGGCCTGGCCTCCTTCTAGAATGGAGTCCAGATCTACCTCTAGGTAATTTGTCTCAGACATTTTATCTTGTTTCTGAACATGTGCTGATATGGTCATCTGCTTTTGCTTCTTAGACATGTTTAGTGTTTATCTGTTGCATTAATACTTAACTGAGTATGTATTTTGGTATATTTTTATGCTTTCTGATTGTTTCCAGGTAGATGTGATCAGGATGTGGGCTTCCCTTTTCACTCTTACTATTGCTTAATTCAGAGTAACTTTCACAGGCGTTGTCTGCCTTCCTCGTATATGGTAGTTAGTATTGGTTCCTGCCTGGATTTTGGTGTTCTATAGAGTGTGATTGTAGCTTGACTATATGGCAGCAGTTGCTGTTTCTTCTTAGGTAATATATCGAAAGAAAGAGTCCCCCAAAGGTAGAAGGGGGAGCATAAAACAGCAAAACAGCAACAGCAAAAAAAAAATAATAATAATACTATACTGAATACTGTAGTCTATAATCGCAGAAAAGGGAGAGAAGGGGAAAAAAAAAAAAACATCTGTAGCCTAGTATGAGTATGACTTTAATGTCCTCTTTCAGCTTCTTGCCTTCAAAGCTGCCTGAGAGAATTCAAGATACCACTGTTTGTTGTTATGCTGTACCTCATGATTTAATCTAATTTTTGGCCTGTTTTGTTTTTAAACTCTCTTTCCTTCTCTACACCCCTGTTCTGGCCTTTCTGGTATCTAAAAAAATAAACAGTTCAGGGCCGGCTCTTGGGCTGAGAGTATCTGTGCACATGCGTGGCAGCAGTACCCACCAATGGTGAGGGTAGGGGGTGTCCACTCACTCAGGCACCCTCTTTAGTCACCAGAATGGAGGTTCACAAACTGTGGGGGGGGGGGGCAATGAACAGATACCAAAAAAAAAAAAAATAAAAGCAAAACAGACAAAGTGTATTGTCCACCTTTGCTCCAAGGTTACCACGGCATTTTTCCATGGTGTGTCTGCTCCGCTGCTTGATCTTGTCTTTTGGTCTCGCCCAAGTTGTTGGCTCTAGGCTGCTGAGCCCAGCAGATTCAAAAGTATGCGATTTTTTACTTCTGCTTCAAGTTCTACTAGCTATAAGCCTTCAAACTTTTTAAATATTCCTAGTATATGGTTCCAACTTTTGGAGCTCTGCCCTGAATCCCCTCTGCCTGGTATTCTATGGTATTGCTGACAGCGAACTTCACTGCACCTCCACCCTAGCCGTCATCAAGCCCCGCCTCCAGTCTTCCTTTTTTTCATTGACGCTCTACCAAACATATCCTCCAGGGTCTGCTCCCTTCTGATAACATGTCGTAAAGTACATGAGACAGTCTCTTCATCCTTGCATTCTGTCTGTATTTCTGAGACATATTTGTCCATTCTTCTGACAGCTCATGATGTATTTAATATTCTCCAACACCATAATTCAAAAACATCAATTCTTCTTCAGTCTTATTCATTGTCAAGCTTTTGTATGCATATGAGGTGGTTGACAATACTGTGGCTTGAGTCAGATGCACCTTACTTTTCAAAGTGACATCTTTGTTTTTTAACATTTTAAAGAAGTATTTTGCAGCAGATTTCCCCAGTGCAATATATCATTTGATTTCTATGGGCATTGATTATGGATCCAAGTAAAATCCTTGACAACTTCAGTCTTTTCTCCATTTATCATGATAATGTATTCTGTGGTATTGCTGAAAGCGAACTGGTACAGTTGTGAACATTTTTGTGTTTTTTTTTTGTTGTTGTTGAGGTGCAATCTATACTTAGGCTGTGGTCTGTGATCTTCATCAGTAAATATTTTAAGTCCTCTTTGCTTTCAGCAAGGAAGCTTGTGTCATATATACATATTGCGGGTTGTTAATGTGTCTTCCAAGCCTGAAGCCACATTCTTCATATATAATCCAGCTTCTCACATTATTTGCTCAGCATACAGATTGAATAAATAGGATGAAAGGATACAAATTTGACACACACCTTTCCTGATTTTAATGTATTCAGTGACCCTGTGTTCTGTTCGAACGACTGTTTATGGATCTATGTACAGATTCCATATGAACAAATGGAGTCTTCTGTAATTCCTATTGGAATGTGGAAATCATCAACCATAACATGCAAGTAAAATTTGCTGAAGATAATTCAGAAGAGGTTGCAAACCGCACAGTCACAGGAACTCCTAGACTCAGAAGAAGATGAGCAACTAGTGAGATCATTGTTGATGTCAGATGGGTCTTGGCTGAAAGCGGAGAATACCAGAAAATGTTTACTTGTGCTTTATTGTCTATGCAAAGGCTTTCCACTCTGGATCATAACAAGCTATGGATAACTGTGCAAAGAATGAGTATTCCAGAACACTTGATTGTGGTTATGAGGAAACTACATAGATCAGTTGTTTGAACAGAACAAGGGGATATTGAATGTTTTAAGATCAGGGAAGGTATGTGCCAGGGTTGTATCCTTTCAACATATTTATTCAATCTGTATGATAAGCAAATAATCCAAGAA
>NW_006411719.1:6724-8395 GCF_000296735.1 Chrysochloris asiatica
GACTCAGCTCCAGACTCAAAGACACATACCAGCATTTAACCAGTCACCCTGCCCCCTTTAATCCCTTTCTCTTTTCATCTTGCCCCTCCCTGGTTTTTCTAAGTGTTTTTTTCTTTCTTTCTTCTTTTCTTTTCTTCCTTTTATTTCTTATTTTTCTCTTCAATAGCTCTATTTTCCTGTCTTTTTTTTTTTTCTGGTTTCTGCCTATTTTTCTTTCTTTTTTTCTCTGTATTATTTTCTCTTTTCATTGTTGGTTCCTTGTTTGCTTATTCTGTTTTGTTTTCTCATGTGTCGGGGAGGGATTTTCTCTTTCCCACCCTACAGGAGAAGCAGCTGTGCCCATACAGCTCAGCCACAATCAGATCCTCTGCAGCTCTACCCACTGGGCAAGAGCCAACAGCAGCTCCTATACCACCTGATCAACAATAGCAGCATACACCAGCCAAACTCAGCCTAAACTGAAGTGCACAAACAGTGAACGAAACGGTGCACATGCTTCAGTTCTCTAACTACCCACAATAGATACTTGGTGAGAGCCTAAGAACATATCAATATGCAATCATCAATTAAATACAAATACAACAACCCCAGAATGCCCTGGAGACACCAGACAATTTTAGCAAACAATTCTAGATTGAGGCTAACTCTTCCGATATCCTGTAAAATGATTGGGCACATGCTTCTGACTGGCGAAATCCTCATTCCTTTGTCAAAATTATTATTTCAAAGCTGCGATGAGCTAAATCAAACTAACAGTTTAATCACAGCTATTATTGAAGTCATTTTGTTTTTTAAGGTTTCTATTGTGGATTGAGTGAAAATTAACAGGGCAGATCATCAGTTTTACATTTAACAAATCATACACCTCGTTTCATTATAGTGATTATAATCTCCACCATGTGCCAACAGTTTACAGTATTTCTCTATTCACTTTAGCTTTATTTAAAACAAATGAAAAAACACTCAGGCATATATAATAATTTACACCTCCAAAGGGCAAATTCTGCAAGTCTGCCTCATTGCCACCAGCTCTAAAACCCTTTCTTCCCACGAATCTAGAGTCCTCAGCCACTCCCCCTCTTGATGACTCCTCCTGTGCCTCTGTCCCTGGCATCTCTGGGATTTCTGGCATCACTGCTTCTCTGGATAAGGTCCTCCATTCTGCTTGTGCTCTTCTCTCTTGATGGTCCTAGGGTCCTCTGTTTCTGGACTCTAAAATTAAACACTTCCCTGTTTTTCTTACAAAACTTCTAGCTTTACAATTGTGACAGTCGCAATTAGTCATGATAACAATTATTCACTATTGAATCATACAAATCTTATCCCCATCTCTTTTCACCAGACCCATCTAGACAAGATGAAATCTATTCAGTGGGGACTCTTTCTTTCCCCCGACACACTTTAACTAAACTCCCTCTTGAAACCTTGCAAGCCAGTCACTTCGTGCCTTTATCGCCCCCTCATCATTGGTAGCCAGTGTCTAAGTTGCCCGTCCCTATCAACTCTGTATACAGATGGGATAGCATTGATACTTGATGTGAAGACTCCTTCCCTCTCTGTTGGTATTTAGAGTTACTACCTTTATGAGTATAGGTCAGGTTCATCAAATAGTAGCAATTTACCCTTGTTTCCTTTTATCAAAAAAAAATTTTTTGTAGTCTTCCTCTAGTC
>NW_006411719.1:9349-9800 GCF_000296735.1 Chrysochloris asiatica
TAGCTTCTGTTTATCCTGGAATGTTTTGATTACACCATCATATTTGTTTTGACAGCTTTGCTGGGCAGAAGATTCTTGATTGCCTCTTTTTTTTTCTGGGGTTTTATATGTGTCTCCCCATTGCCTTCTTGCCTGCATGATTTCTGTTGAGAGATCCGAGCTTAATCTGATTTGTTTGCCTTTGTATGTTATACTTTTTTTTCCCTAGCTGCTTTCAGGATTCTGTCCTTATCTTTGATTTTGGAGACCTTGATTATTATATGTCTTGGTGATTGTCTTTTAGGATCTATCCTTCCTGGGGTTCATTGAGCTTGAATGCTTATCTTTTTGCTTTTCAGAATGTTAGGAAATTTTTCTTCCAGAAGTTCTTCAACTATCTCCTCTGTGGACTTGTGTGACTCTTCCTGTTCCAGAATGCTGATAATTCTTAAGTTATTCCTCTTCATGTTAT
>NW_006411720.1:0-466 GCF_000296735.1 Chrysochloris asiatica
TCAGTGACTAAATATTCAGAAGTAGTTCATCTCTCCTTCTTCCTAGTCTGCCTTCATCTGGAAGCTCATCTGAAACCAGTCCACCATGGGTGATTCTGCTGGTATTTAAGATAGCAGTGTCGTAGCTCCAGAATCTCAGCTACACACATCACAACAGTATGACAAACTGACAGATGAGTGGTGGATTTATAAGGTTTTAGTAAAGGTAATTTTGTGTATTTGATATTATCTGCTGTTTTTAAGTTACTGGTGGTATTAATAAGTAAAAGTAGAAGACTAAATATTTTTGCAACCTTATTTCCAACTAATTGCACTATTGCCCGTCACTAATTTCATTTATTAGAGTCCTGGTCTGAAACTATAGGATAAGCACTCGACCTCAAGATCGGTTAGAGTCACAAGGTTGGAGATTCAAACTCACCTGTAGCTCCTTGGAAACTGTATACCACAATGCTATGAATCTGAA
>NW_006411720.1:2551-10278 GCF_000296735.1 Chrysochloris asiatica
TGCCTTTAATTTCTGTTTATTGCCTTATAGTTCTGGTTAAGACATCCAATGCAACATTGAATTGTTGTTGTTGTTATGTGCCATGTAGTCGGTTCCAACTCATAGTGACCCTGCATAGGGTTTTCGAGGCTGTAAATCTTTATGGGAGCAGAAAGCCTTATCTTTCTCTCGTGGAATAGCTGGTAGTTTCAAACTGCCTACCATGAGATTAGTAGTCTGATTTGTAACCACTAGGCTACCAGAGCCCCTTAACATTGAATGTTGTTGTTAAGTGCAGTCAAGTCAGTTCCAACAAATAGTGACCCTGCATAGGGTTTCCAAGGAGCGACTGGTGAGCTTGAACTACTGAGCTTGCAGTTCAAATGGCTTTACAATCTGGTGCATTAACTCACAGCGCTACACCAGGACTGGTGCCATAGCTTCCAGAATCACAGTAACATGCACGTTACCACAGTATGCCAAACTGACAGATGAGTGGTTGCAGAATGTTGATAGAGGCCTTGGTATTATATTAAAACATCATGCAATGCTAACTTTGTTTTTGTTAAGTGGTGTCGAGTTGTTCCAACTCATAGTGACCCCTTTTATGGCTTCCTCCCTGTATAGGATGAGTCTGAACCACCAACCTTATAGTCCATACCAAGTTTGTGTAATCCAATGCTTGTCCTACTGCAACACACCACCGCAAGTTGATGTTAATTCAGAAAAGGAGGGTGAAAATGGTTGCTTAACCACAGAATGTAATCAATGTCAGTGAACTCCACATATCAAACTGGTGTGTGTTGTTTTTATTTTAAGTGTCATGCTATGTGCCTTTTTCACAAGAAAAGATGGCACACAACTCTCATAAGATCTCAATTGGGATATGATTACAATCATGCAAGAACTGGTTTATATAAACAAGACTTTACAGAAATTCATTTATACACAAGAAAATGCTTAATCAGTGGAATAGGAGTGGTGATAAATGGCATCCATTGAATGGGAGTGGTAATAAAGGGCATCCATGGCTGGTTCCTATTTACAAAGGTAATTCTTTCAGTTTCTCTCTGCTGAGAGTGATGCTGGCTGGTTTTTTTTTTTTTGTTTTTGTTTTGTTTTTTATGTATGCTCTTAATAATGTCAAGGAGTTTCCCTGCAACACTCACTTTGTTGAGTGTTTTTAATCAGGAATGGGTGTTGGATTTTGTCAAATGCCTTTTCTGCATCAATCACTATGAACATGTGATTATTTTCCTTCTTTTTATTTATATAGTGGTTTAGATTGATTGTTTTTTCTAATATTGAACTATCCTTGCATCCCTGGTATGAATCCCTCTTGGCCATGCTATATTATTATTTTGAGATGTTGTTGAATTCTGTTGGCTAGGATTTTGATGAGAATTTTTGCATCTATGTTCATGAGAGATATTGGTAAATAATTTTCTGTTTTAGACATGTCCTTCCCTGATTTTGGTATGAAAATTATGTTTGCTTCATAAAATGTATTAGGAAGTTTTCCATCCTTTTCTACATTCTTGAATAGTTTAAGGAGAATTGGCATCAGTTCTTCTCTGAATGTTTGGTAAAATTCACCAGTAAAGACATCTGGGTCTGGAATTTTTTATTTGGTAAGGAGATTTTTGATTGCTTGAGCAATTTCTTCTTTTGTTGTAGGTCTATTCAAGTTTTCTACTTCACTTTGTGAAAGTTTAGATAGGTCATGTTTTTCTAAAAATGTATCCAACTCTTCATAGTATTCTGTCATTATCTATTTCCATTGTTTCTGTTGTGACATCACCATGTTGTCTTATGTGTGTTGTGTCTTGTCCCTCTTCTTTTTTGTTAGGTTTGTCAACTTTATTAATCCTCTCAAAGAACCAGCTTCTTGTCTTGTTGATTATTTTTAGAATTTTTTATGTTTACTATCTCATTTATTTTTTCTCTAATCTTTATTATTTCTTTTCTTCTGGTGCTTTTAGGGTTACTTTTATGGTATTTTCTAATTGTTTTAGATCTTGTTTTAATGTGTTTATTTTGGTTCTTTCTTCTTTTTTGATGTGTGCATTTACTGCTATAAATTGCCTTTTCAGCACTGCTTTTACTGTGTCTCAAAGGTTTTTTTGTATGTTGTGTTTTCATTCTCATTTGTTTCTAGGAAGTTTTAAATTTCACTTTTTATTTGCTCTACTACTCAGTAGTTTTTAATCAGGGTGTTATTCAGAATCCATATTTTTAATTTTTATTTCCTTGATCATCCTACTGTTGATTTCTAGTTTTTAAAGCACTGTGATCTGAGAAAATGCTTTGTAGCATTTTGATGCTTTTAAATTTATTGAGATTGATTAGTGACCTAACATGATCTATTCTGGAGAATGTTCCACATGCACTGGAAAAGAATGTGTATTAGGCTGTTGTTGGGTTGAATGCTTTGTACAAATCTATGAGGTCAAATTGATTGTGTTGTTTAGTTCCTCTGTGTCTTTGTTGAATTTCTTTGTGGTTGTTCTGTACTTTTTTGAAGTGGTTTATTAAAATCTCCTACTATTACTATAAAGTTGTTTGTTTCTTTCTTCATTTCTATTAGAGTTTGATTTATGTATTTTAGGGCTTTTCCTTTGGAAGCATAGACATTTACTTTGGTTAAGTTGACATTTTCAATTTACCTTTAATCATAAGCTAATATTCTTCTTTGTCTCTTATGCCAATTTTTGCCTTAAAGCTTTTTCTTTTTCTTTTTCTTTTTTTCCCCCCAGAGGTTAGTATGTCACTCTTGCTAATTTTTTATTGCCATTATCTTGGTATATTTTTTCCATCCTTAATCTTTAATCTATTGTTGTCTTTGAGTGTAAGGTGTGTCTCCTTTAGAGAACATATTGAAGGTTCCTGTTTCTTATCCAGTTTGCTACTCTCTGTCTCTTGACTTGTACATTTATTTCATTGGCATTCAGTGTAATTGCCAAGAAGCATGGGATAATTAATGTCATTATGATGTTTGTTTTTTGTGGTGCTGCTAGTTTCTTTATTTGGAATGCTTTTCTGTCTGAGTTTGTTATAATTTTTTTTCTTTACTTTTTCTTGTCAATGTCTTCATATATTTAATATTTATTGTATCTTGCATTTCCTTTTTCTTCTCTGATGTGGAGATTAATAAAGTTTCTATAGTGTTATCCCATACTTTATTAATTTCTTCCTTATTTTAAAACAGTCTGTTCTATCCTGAAATCTACCGGACTTCCCTACCACCTTGTTCTCTGTTCCTATGCTTTCCCCCTGTTCTCTTTGTAGTTGTTCATCTTACATAAATTGATATCCCAGATTCCTTATTTTCATTCTTGTGGTTTTGTTCTTCCTTGGTCTCTTCCATATCTGGGCTGAGTACTGGGCATGTTGCCACATGTATAAATATCTGGTTGTTGTCTGTTCTTGTTCTTTCTCAGTCCAAGCAACTCCCTTTAGTATGTTTTGAAGTGCTGTTACAAAATGCCTTAATTTCTGTTTATCTTGAAACATTCTGATTTCACCGTCATCTTTAACTGACAGCTTTGCTCGGTTTATGATTCTTGGTTGGCAGTTTTTTTGTTTTTCTTTCTTTCATAGTTCTGTATATGTCTCCCCATTGTCTTCTAGCCTGCATGATTTCTGCTGAGAAATCAGAGCTTAATCTTATTGGCTTTCCATTGTAGGTAAAATTCCTAGCTTCTTTCAGGACTCTTTCTTTGTCTTTGATTTGGAGAATTTGATTCTGATATGTCTTGGTGATTTTCTTTTGAGATCTATCCTTCCTAAGGTTCATTCCACTTCTTGAATGCTTATCTTTTTGTCCTTCATAATGTTAGGGGAAATTTCTTTCAACAGTTCTTTGACTATATTTTCTGTGGGGTTTTTTGTCTTTTCTTGTTCTGGAATTCCAACCACCTGTGGGTTATACCTTTTCCTTTTGTCCCACATGAATCTTAGGAATTTTTTTTTTTTTTTCAGGTTTTTTTCCCTTTGTTTTTTTCTGCTTGTTCTCAAAATTTAGCAATATTGAGAGATTTTCTTCCAGCTCACAAATTCTGGCTTCCATCCTTTCAATTCTACTCTTTTTCCCTTCCAGTGTATTGTCCATTTCTTATTTTATGTATATGGAGCTCTGGTAGCATAGTGGTTACGAATCAGGCTGCAAACCGCAAGGTTACCAGTTTGAAATTACCAACTACTCTGCAGAAGAAAGATGAGACTTTTTGCTCCCATAAAGATTTACAGCCTCGGAAACCCTGTTCAGGGTTGCTATGGGTCAGAACCAACTAGATGTCACTTAACAACAACCATATATATATATATAGTATTGATCATCTCGACCGTCTTTTGAAAGTTCTGTATTGTCATCAATGCAATACATATATTTTTTATTGTTACTGTAGCACTTTCTTGACTTCTTATTTCCCCCCACCTTTCTATGGAACATATGGATGCACTTCAATGTAATTTCCTGAATTCTTTTTCAGGTAATTCCAAAGCCTCTTGTCTGTCCAAAGAAATTTCTAGCTCTTTTGAATTACTTTGTTTTGTTTCCGCACATCAATTTTCCGAGATTCATACTTGGTACATTCTATGTTCTTATTATTAATGGATGTTTGCACAGGTTTCTCCTCAGTTTGAGTTGTGCTCCATCAGCAAATTAAGGTCCCAAAAGCTTTACTCCATTTGTGTCATCACAGTCAACTTTTCTTTGAGGAAGCGGCTCTTTTACAGTGCTTCATTTTAAGCATTATGATGTAGTTGTATTTGTTTTAATTAAATGAAGTTATGTTGATGTATTATTAAGCACTTTCCAGTTGCCTCCTGGTAAGTACAATTAGGAAATAAGCTTCTACATTCATTGCTTGTACAGCTCACTTCAGAGTGTTTATAGCAGTTGTTGGTTGTGGATGTTGGCCTTGTGGGTAGCAGCTGGGATTGGTTCTTACCCAATTGGTGGAGTTCTTTAGAGAGTGACATTATAGTTTTACTGTATGGCCACAGTTGTCTCCTTCATGTGGGACAAGGAGAGAAAGAACTCCCACAAGATAGTATGTGGCCCAAAGAACAAGAATAAAAATGAAAGTCATAAAAACCCAGGGAATTAAATATTTAAAGATAATAAAACTGGAAAAAGGAAAAAGAAAAAAATGCTAAAAATATTAAAAGCTATGATAATATTATAAAATAAAACTGTCACTTATGGAATCTTGTCTTCAAATCTTTCTGAGCTATTATTCCATGATGTTCAGTATCTCTCTAATCTAACACAAGTTTTTTTGTTTGTTTTTTCCCCTCCCCTCAACTGTGTTCAGCTATTTTTCCTAATGGGAACCATCCCAGAGCTGGCCAGATCTGGTTTGTATGAAACTGCAGGTGCAGGATCTTACCCTTATCTCTTCCTCCTTTGTTTCTTTGTCCAGTGACCTCTGTGCTACAGAACTCTCCATGCATCTGAGAATTATCCACATACTACATAACGCTCTACATGCCACAGATCCATCCACACACTGCACAGCATTGCACATGCCACGTAACCTTCCACCTGCCTTTGAACCCTCTTTGTGTCACAGAATCTTTAGAATCTTCCCTGAGGATGTCTACTGTTACTGGTGTCACCTCTGGTCATCAGAAAGGAAATGAATAGAAAGAGAAAAATAAGAGAATAAAAAAGAAATAAAAACAAAAACAAAAACAAACAAACAAAAAAAACTACTTGCACCTATATCTCTGCAAATCATTAGCAGGTTTCTGCAATGGGAGTACTCTCTTGTCCCTGTATTTGCTCACTCCAACTCAAAATGATTGTAGTGGGACATCTTGGCTGCCCCAAATTGTAAATCACCTTCTTCTCTTGCCTCTGTTCCAAATCTTTTTTTCTGGTAAACACTGAATGGGCAGCCACTGAAAACATTGTGAATAGCAGTTAAACATTTTCAGCTATAGAGCCAGAAGATGTGCTCTTCAAGTTAGAAGGCATTTAAAATATGAAAGGAAAAGAGGTATTTCCTCAAAATAATTTTGACTCAAAATAAATTTGAAACAAATTGAACAAAACTTGTGAACCATTAAGTTGCTGAAGGGACACAACTCAACATGAGAAGAAACGGCTACAAATATCCATTAATAATCAAAACATGGAATGCACAAGGTGTCAATCAATCTGGAAAAACAGAAAGTCATCAAATATGAAAAAGAATGTATAAAGATCAATATCTTAGGTATTGTTATTGTTAGGTACAATCGAGTCATTTATGACTCATAGCAATTCTATGCACAATAGAATGAAACATGGCTGGTTCCTGAGCCATCCTCAAAATCATTGGTATATAGGAGGCCATTTCTGTTGCCATAGCCCAATACATCTCATTGGGGGTCGTCCTCTTTTTGACTGAACTTCCATTTTATTGAATGTGATGTCCTTCTCCAGGGATCAGTCCCTCCAAATAACATGTGTGGAATATAAGAGAGAAAGTCTCACCATCCTGGCTTCTAAGGAGCAATCTGGTTCAATTTCTTCCAACACAGATTTGTTTGTTATTTTGGAAGTCGTTGGTAATTTTAATATTTTTCTCTAACACCAAAACTCAAATTCATCAATTCTTCTAAAGTCTTCTTTTCATTATTCAACTTTCACATGCATGAGGCTATTGAAAATACCATGGCTTGGGTCATTCACATATTAGTCCTCAAACTGATATCTGTGCTCTTCAACACTTTAAATCTGTTCGTGCACAGCAGATTTGCCTAATGAAATACATTGTTTGATTTCTTAATTGCTTCTTCCACTAGAACTGATGGTGGATCCAGGAAAAATGAAGTCTTGGACAATTTCAATCTTTCCTCCCATTATCATGATGTTATTTATTGCTCCAGTGGTGAAGAATTTTGTTTTCTTTAAGTTGAGGTGCAATCCATACTGAAGGTTGTCTCCTTTGATCTCCATCAGTGAGTACTCTTTGTTTTGAGCAAACAAGGTTGTATCATCGCATAGCACAGGTTGTTAGTCTTCCTGCAGCTCTGATACCAAGTTCTTCTTCATATAATCCAGCTTCTCAGATTTTTTGCTCAGTATAGATACTGAATAAATATGATGAAAAATACATCTCTGGAGCACAACTTTCTGATTTTAAACCATTCAGTGTTCCTTTGTTCTGTTTGAACAATTGGATTTTGGTCTATGCATAAGTTTCCGATAAGCACAACTAAGCTTTCTGGAAACAAGCTTTTTCAGAATGTTATCCATAGATAGTCATGATCCATACAATCTAGAGCCTCTGCATAGTTAATTAAGCACAGGTATACATCTTTCTGCTATACTCTGCTTTCAGCCATGATCCATAAAAATTCAGCAATGATATCCCTCATCTGAATCTGACTTGAATCTCTGGCAGTTATCTGCCAATGTAAGGCTGCAACTGCTTTTTAATTATTTTTAGCAAAATTTTACTCACATGTGATATTAATGATACTGTTTGATGGTTTCCTCATTCCCTGGGGTCACTTTTCTTTGGAATGGGCACAAATATGGATATTTTCCAATCTTGGCTGGGTAGCTGTCTTTCAAATGTTTTGGCATAGATGGGAGAGTGCGTCCAGTGTTGCATTAGTTTGTTGAAAGTTTTCAGTTTACTCCATGAATTCCCAGAGCCTTGTTTTTTTACCAACAATTATAATGCACCTTGGCCTTCCTCCTTCAGTACCTTTGACTCTTTTGTTTTGTTTTGCTTTTTTCCCAAATTTTT
>NW_006411721.1:0-1190 GCF_000296735.1 Chrysochloris asiatica
GTTGGGTAAAAATCAAAAGCCAAATGAGGATCAGAAGCAAAAACAAAAATGAGAGCAAGAGGGAAGCAAATTTTTTATGTAAAAAATAAAGGAAAGAAGAGGGAAAAAAAAATATATAGAATAAAATTTAAAAAGGTGCTAATAATAAACGTAAAGTAAGATAAAATGGGGAAAAAATAATAATCAGGTAGAAAATTCTGACTCCTAATATGTGTATGTTTTTAGAATCCTCTCTTTCAGTCACTTCTGCCCTCCTCTCCTTGCTATTAGGTGCCGTCTAGTCCGTTCTGACCTGTAGCGACCCTGTATAGGGTCTCCAAGGAGCGGCTGGCAGGCACGAACTGCTGGGCCTACAGCTCAAAAGGCCCTGTAGTGCGTCACTTCAGCCCACAGTGCTGTGCCAGACTCTCTTCAAACCAGTGAAAACGAGTAGGCAGACTTCATATGACGGGTATCTGTGTCCCCCTCACAGGGCCTCTGAAGAGTGGCCCATGAGCTTGAGCCTCGGACCCAGCAGATCAAAAGGCCCTTGAGTGGCACTCCAGCCCACGGTGCTACAATGGGATGGCTCTCAAATCCGTGAGTGCAAGCCGACCGCGTAGTACACACAGCCCAGCCCTGTCACCTGTATATGGTTTCCTATGAGTGGTTGGTGAGTGTGAGCCACCAGCTCCGTCCCACTGGGCTTGTAGCTCAAAGGAATCTGCGGTGCAGCACCCCACTTCACTGTACTAGCTGGGCTCTCTTTCAAACCCGTGAAAAAAGGCAGACCCACTCCTTGTCTCAGCCTAGCCCAGGAGCATGTGTTCCTGGCAGAGGAGAGCACTGGGGGTGGGGGCAGGTTCCAGCCGCTCGTCTAATCCCTTATTTCCTCTCGCCCAGATGTATGTGGGCAAACCGTGAGCGCAACCCCTCCCAACACCAACGAAGAAAGAAAAAGAAACTAGAAAATACAACTAGTTCGGAATGACCCAAGGTCGGTTAGGCACCCTAGATGTTCCTGCGGCGCGTCTCCGCAACTTGGCGACTCTGCGGCCCCTATTCAGTCCAGCCACTCTGTCTCTCCCAGGCTGTGGGCCCAGATCACCTACCCTGGCCAACGGGCCCAAGGGTATATGCCCTTCTGCCTCCGCTCCAAGTTCCACTGGCTACAAGTCTCCCAGCCTCTAGACCCCTCCTATTTCTGTGGA
>NW_006411721.1:1968-5812 GCF_000296735.1 Chrysochloris asiatica
CAAGTTCATAGAGTTGCCGCCTAATGTTTTATGTTTGCCCAAAAGCTGTCTGTCTACCAGGCTGGGGCCCCTATTGTGACCCTGTCCCGTATTTCTCCCGAGCTCATGTACCTGTCCCACTGGTCCGGGGAGTGCCGCCGCCGGAAGTCTCTTTTTTTTTTTAAATAAATGTTTTATTGTGAATCGTGTGATAGTCTACATGGGAGAGCATTATTTTTACATTCATTCTATCATCTATCGTTTCGTTGACATAGTTACCATCCCGTCCATGCATCCTCACCCAACCAAAGGGTGTATACCCTGTAAGCCTGCACCCCCCTAGCACAGTCCTTTCCCTCTCCGGATCCCAAGTCCCCAGCCACACCATCTCTTGACTTCTCTGACTCCATCTCAGGCCTCACTGCTTCTCTGGCTAGGACCCACTCTCCGATTTTCTCCATCCATTGTCCCAGGGACCTCCGCTCCTAGACTGAAAAGTTAATCACTCCCCTCCTTGCTACAAAATGTCCACCTTTAGATTTCCAACCCTCACAATCAGTCCTGATAACAATTATTCACTACTGCATCACAAGAGACCCATCTGTATTTCATTTCATCAGCCCTTCCGGGACAGGCTGGATACTATTCACTGGAGTCTCTACCTTCCTCCATGCCCTTTGGATCTAGGTTCCCTCTTGAAAGCTTGTAAGTCAGTCACTTCTTTGTATCCCTCCCCCCATTTTGGGTAGCCAGTGTCCAAGTTGACCATCTCTGTCTACCCTTTGTGTGGAGGGGGTGGGAATAGTTCTTGCAGCAGGGATTTGTTTCCTCTTTTGAGCTACTGCATTTATAGGTGTAGGTCATGTTTATCGAATTGTATCAGATGACGCTTTTTGCCTCTTCTTTCTTCTTCGGGTTGAGCTCTGTTTGTCCAGTCATTGAAGCTAGGTCAAGTGGGTATCATCTGAGAGTGTGGCTTGTTCTTGCATCTGTCTGCCCACTTTTTATCAGCTGGCCGCCCCGCTCTCCATTCTAGTCCTCTGTGGCTGTGTCATTGACTCTGAGCCCATGAGTCCCCAGGTCTTTCCTCGCTGCTGGCCGACCAGGTCTCCACCCGGGTTCACAGTAGTTTGCTGAACGATGTAGGGCTTAGCTCACCACTTCATTTATATTCTTCAGTCACTTCCCCTTCTGGGTGACATGTGTGGTTGCCATTCAAAGTATATATTTCCCTTGCGTCTTAGTCTTGGAAGAGAATTTACACTGAGAGAACCCGACCACTTGCCTTGATGTCTCCTGGACAAGCAACCTGCATGTTCTTGTGGTAACAGTCAGACTGCCCTTATTGTTTTGTATTTTTCCTGTAGGTCCTTCTTTCAAGAAGTATCTTCTGGTTTTGTAGCTGCTCCCAGCTGGTCTGCTTGTCCTTTCAAGTGGAAAATTTCCCATCTCTGAAGGTCTGGATGTGGTTCGGGCTTCCACCTATACTTCCATGTAATGTGGAGGCTCCTCAGGAAACCTCCTTCACTGGACACATTGTAGCCCCATTTTAGGTATTCCAATCAGTTATAGGCAGAAGACGAGCTTACAAGCTTTCCATGTTGATATTTCTGGTTATTCCTTTCTCTCCCCCTCCAGTGTCTGTTTTATAATATATTGCAAGGAAAACCATGATTCAAAAGACAGCCAAGTATCTTAACATTATTCTCCCCTTTTCCCCATTCCATCCATGTCTCAGTTTCTGTATTCCAGAGCCCTGTTGTTCCAAAGCTGTGCCTATATCATTTTTTACCTCTGTCCTATTTAGCCCATTCATACCTGTCTAATTGTTCTTCCATCTGCTTTGTTCTTTGACTCCCCTCTCCCTACTTGTATATTGCCCCCTACCCAATACCCAAACTATCCTGTGTCTATTCCCTGACATGTGCTCCACTTTCCCCTCCCACCCCTATCCCTACCCCTACATCCTAGCAAGCAACTAAGAATCCACTTTAGTGGATTAGTATGGGTTCTTTTTCTTAGTCTTTTACATTAGTGGTCCTATGCAGTATTTTTCCTTTTGTGACTGACTGATTTCACTCAACATAATGCCCTTAAGGTTCATCCATGTTAGGAAGTGGCATGCAGCTTCCTTGTTATTTTTCAAGGTAGCATAATACTCCATTGTGTGTATGTACCACAGCTTGTTTATCCTTCAGTTGATGGGCACTTTGGTTGACTCCATCTTTTAGCTATTGTAAATAGTGCAGCTATGAACATTGGTGTGCATATATCTTACTGTGTTGTGGCTCGTTTGTCTTGTGCGTAAATACGAAGTAGAGGAATTGTTGGATAGAATGGTATTTCTATTTTCAACCTTCTGAGGAAGCACCATATTGCTTTCCAGAGAGGTTGGACCATTTTGCAGTCCCACCAGCAGTGCAGGTATATCCCAGTCTCTCCACATCCCCGCCAGCATTTATTGTCCTCAACTTTTTTAATCTTTGCTGTTATTGCTGGTGTGAGATGGTATCTCATTGTTGTTTTGATTTGCATCTCTCTAATGGCTAATGATCTTAAACATTTCTTCATATGTTTGTTGGCTGCCCAGATCTCCTCCTTGGTGAAGTGTCTGTTCATGTCCTGTGTCCATTTTTTAATTGGGTTATTTGTCTTTTTCTTGTAGAGGTTGTATTTTCCTATATATTTTAGATATGATTCCCTTGTCTGATGTGTCATTGTTAATGATTTTTTCCCATTCTGTGGGTTCCCTTTTTACTCTTTCAGTGAAGTCTTTTGATGCACATAAGTTTTTAATTTTTAGTATGTCCCAATCATCTATTTTGTCTACTTTTGTTTGTGTAATTTTCAAAATGTTTGTTGTCTGTGTATGCCCTGAATTAGTGCCCTCACATTTGTCCCTATTTTTTCTTTGGTGACTTTTCATAATTTTGAGATTCACATTTAGGTCTTTAATTCATGCTGAGCTGGTTTTTGTATAGGGCGTGAGGTAAAGGTCTTGTTTCAATCTTTTGTATATTGCTTTCCAGTTCTGCGAGTGCCATCTGTTAAAGAAACTCTCCTCCCCATGCAATATACCTAGGCACTTTGTCAAAAATCAGATGGCTGTATGTGGATGGGTTAATTTCTGGATTCTCAATTCAGTTCTGTTGATTAATGTATCTTTCACTGTTTTGACCACTGTAGCCATGTTGTAAATTTTAAAATCGGGGTGTGAGAGGACTCCAACCTTGTTCTTATTCTTAAGCCATGCTTTGCTTATCCTTGGTCTCCTTCCTTTCCATATAAAGTTTGTAATTGTTTTTTCCATCTCTTTGAAGAATATTGTTGGAATCTGAATTGGGATTGCATTATATGTGTAAATTGCTTTGGGCAGTATTGATATTTTCACGATGTTGAGTCTTCCTATCCAGGAATATGGTATTCCTTCCACTTTTGTAAGTCTCTTTTGGTTTCTTGTAGTAGTGTTTTGTAATTTTCTTTGTATAGGTACTTTATTTCTCTGGTTACTTTTATTCCTAAATATTTCATCCTTTGGGTGGCTATTTTGAATGGTATTGCTTTCCTAATGTCCTTTTCAGTGCTATCATTATTACTATAGAATAATCCACCTGAATTTTGAATGCTGAATTTTCCAATGATGTCTAGTAGCTTTTTTTAATGAGTCTTTGGTGTTTTGTATCCATAGGATTATATTATCTGCAAATAGAGTTTTATTTCCTCTACCAAATTGGATGCCTTTAATTCCCCTACCTTTCCAAATAGCTTTGGGTAAGACTCCAAAAACAATATTGAATAGGCAGTTTCTATCCATTGAGAGTGATGTAGGCTGTTGATTTTGTATATATGCTCTTGATTATGTTGA
>NW_006411721.1:6158-7248 GCF_000296735.1 Chrysochloris asiatica
TATTTCTCTCTATCCACTTTAGCTTTTTAAAAACAAACAAACAAACAAAACCCACTCAGGCATATATAATAATTTACATCTCCAAAGGGCACATTCTGCAAGTCTGCTCCTGGCCCCAGCTCATAGTCCCTCTCTTCTTAAGTCCATGAATCTAGAGCCCACAGCCACTCCCCCTCTCAATGCCCCTATCTCTGCCTCCATCTTTGGTCTTGCTGCTTCTCTGGATAAGGTCCCGCGTTCTGCTTGTGCGTTTCTCTCTTGATGGTTCTAGGGTCCTCTGTTTTGGACTGTAAGATTAACCACTTCCCTTTTTTGTTACAAAACTTCTACCTTTACAATTGTGACAATCGCGATTAGTCATGATAACAATTATTCACTATTGAATCTTATGAATCTTATCCCCATCTCTTCACCAGACCCATCTAGACAAGATGACAGCTATTCAGTGGAGACTCTTTCTTTTCTCCCATACTTTTAAACTAAACTCCTTCTTGAAACCTTGTTAAGTCAGTCACTTCGTGCCTTTATTGCCCCCTTATTTTAGGTAGCCAGTGTCTAAGTTGCGCATCTCTATCTACCCTGTGTACAGAGCAGATAGCATTGTTACTTGATTTGAAGTTTCTTTCCCTCTCTGTTGGTATTTAGAGTTACTACTGCTCTGAGTATACGTCAGGTTCATCATGAAGGTGTATCTTCTGTCACTGTAGCTGTTTCAGTCTGCTTGTCCTTTCTAGTGGAAATTTCCCCCCTCATAAGATTCTGGATGGGACCCAGGATTCCACCTAAGGTATTACACTCTGTAAAAGCATTGCATGAGGACTATTTCACTGGGAAAGTTGTAGAAGCCCTTTTAGGTATTCCAATCAGTTATAGACTGAAGGTGGGCTTACCAATTTTCTCTAATCATGTTTCCCCAATTTCCTTTCTATCCCACTCAAGTGTCTATTTTACAGTAGTAGACAAGGGAAACTAATATTCATAAGGCAGTCAAGGATTTTCATATTATTTACCCTCTTCAAGCTATACCTAGATCCCTGTATCCCAGAGCCCTGTTGTTCCAAGGTTGAGTATGCATCACTATTTACCTCTG
>NW_006411721.1:7980-10204 GCF_000296735.1 Chrysochloris asiatica
TTTTTGTATTTGTTCTTCTATCTTAGTAGTGTTAAGAGATTTATCTTGTAGTACATTAGTTCTGTCTTCTATCTCTTCAATTCTACTCCTTTGCCCTTTCAGTGTATTGTCCGTTTCTGATATTCTATTATTAATCATTTGGACCTTTTTCTGTAGGTTTTAAATTGTTTATAGTGCTGTATTGTTCATATTTGATTGTTCCTGTAGCGCTTTCCTGACTTCTTCCTTATTTTTTTCAACTGCATTGTATAGTGTTTTGATATATTTTGTAATCATTTTTGTGAATCCTTCTCAGACATTTCCAACGCCTGCCCATCTTCCAGTATGGAGTGTAGGTCTACTTCCAGCTCATTTGCCTCAGTCATGTTATCTCGTTTCTGGACATGTGCAGATATGGTCATCTGCTTCTGTATTTTAGGAATATTCAGCAGTTATCTGTGGTCTTAATACTTAGATGGGCATGTTGTTAGGTAATTTTTATGCTTTCTGATTGCCTCTAGGTAGATGTGATCAGGAAATGGGCTTCCCTTTTCACTCTTCTTCTTGAGAAATTTCAAGATACCACTGTTGGCCTTTTTGACGTAACTTAGGATTTCATTTTAGGCCTGTTTCCTTATTTGTCTGCCTGTTCACCTCCACAATCCCCGTTTAGGCCTTATTTCTAGGTATAAACAGTTAAGGGCTGGCTTTGGCCATTTTTTTTTTTTTTTTTTTTAATTTAAGGTTTTTATTGTGGATTGAGTGAAAGTTTACAGGGCACATCATCAGTTTCACATTCAACAAATCATATAACTTGTTTCATTACAATGATTATAATCCCCTCCATGTACCATCAGTTAAAAGTATTTCTCTCTATCCACTTCAGCTTTTAAAAAAACACACAAACAAAAATTCACTCAGGCATATACAATAATTTACATCTCCAAAGGGCACATTCTGCAAGTCTGCTCCTGTCAACCAGTTCTTAGTCTTTCTTTTCATAGTTGATGAATCTGGAGTTCTCAGACACTCCCCCTCTCCATGCCCTCCACCTCTGGCGGTGCTGCTTCTCTGGATAAATCCTGCTTTCCATTTGTGCCGTTCCTCTCTTGATGGTCCTAGGGTCCTCTGTTTCTGGACTGTAAAATTCACCACTCCCCTTTTTTTGTTACAAAACTTCTACCTTTACAAGTGTGACAGTCACGATTAGTCATGATGACAGTTATTCACTATTGAATCTTACGAATCTTATCCCCATCTCCTTTCACCAGACCCACCTAGACAAGATGATAGCTATTCAGTGGGGACTTTTTCTTTCCACCCACACTCTTAAACTAAGCTCCCTCTTGAAACCTTGTAAGCCAGTCACTTCGTGCCTTTATTGTCCCCTCATTTTAGATAGCCAATGTCTAAGTTGCCCGTCCCTATCTACCCTGTGCACAGAGCGGATAGCATTGATACTTGATTTGAAGACTCTTTCCCTCTCTGTTGGTATTTAGAGTAACTACCACTCTGAGTATAGGTCAGGTTCATCATGAAGATATATCTTCTGTTACTGTAGCTGTTCCAGTCTGCTTGTCCTTTCTAGTGGGAATGTCTCACCTCACAAGGTTGTAGATGTTTCTCAGGATTCCACCTAAGGTCCTATACTCTGTAAAGGCTTTGCACGAGGCCCATTTCACTGGGCAAGTTGTAGAACCCCTTTTAGGTATTCCAGTCAGTTATAGGCTGAAGGTGGGGTTACAAGTTTTCTCTAATCATGTTTCCCAACATTCCTTTCTATCCCACTCAAGTGTCTATTTTACAGTCAAGGATTTAGTATTATTTATCCTCTTCAAGCTATACCTAGATCCCTGTATCCCAGAACCCTGTTTTCCAAGGTTGAGTATACATCACTATTTACCTCTGTCCCACTAGGCTATGCAAACCTGTCTCAGTGTTCCCCTATCTATCTTGTTCTTCTGCCTCCTCCCTCCTTGTATTGCCCTCCCCAACACCCAAAATAAACCACCCATCCCAACCCCTTTGTAGTTACCTTATATTCATTAGTTCTTCCCTCCACTTAAGACAGTCTATTTTATCCTGCAATTTACCTTTTTTCACATTGTAATTGTTTTGATCATAGATCTCCCAGATCCTATGTTCTTATAATTTTATTCTGTTCTTGCCTCTTTCATTTGCCAACTGAGTTCAGGTTGATGCTGAATTTTTCAAATTCACGTTTGATTTCTTCTACTACCCAGTC
>NW_006411722.1:0-1905 GCF_000296735.1 Chrysochloris asiatica
TTTTTTAGTGACTAAATATTTGGAAGTAGTTCTTCTCCTTCTTCCTCATCTGTCTTCATCTGGAAGCTCATCTGAAAACTTGTCCACCATCGGTGACCCTGCTGGTATTTAAAATACCTATGACATAACTTCAGAATCACAGAAACTGACAAGCCACCATAGTACGACAAACTGATATATGAGTGGTGGTAGCTGTATATACAAGCATTAAATCTTAGTAAAATAAAACCATTACATGACTTTGAAACAGTTGGCTATCCACATGGAAGAATAAACCCTAATTTTTACCTCAAACCATCTCAAATGAATTCCAGATGGATTATAAACTAAACTGAAAAAAGAGAAGAAAGAAATATTTCAAAAGCACAATTGGGAATATGAAAAAGTATATTTGCAACTATGTATTAGAATAATTTTTTATCAACATAGAAACCCTTACTGATGAACATTAAAGTTGAAATTTTCTACTCTAAAAATTTGTGAATGCATATATAATTTGAAGTTACTACACTATACATGCAAATAAGATATTAGGAGACAGTATCTAAAAAACTCACAGTGCAATATTTGTACTTATAAAATATTTTGTATAAATAATAAGAAACTAGTATATGAGAAAATAATATCCTGAGATAAAGAAAAATGGCAAAAAAAAAAACCTCTTATTTTTGCAAATGATTGCATTAATGTAGTAAGAAATAATTACCTTAGCAGCTAATTAAGTTAAATTTATTAATAATATTCAGTATTAGGTGAGACTGTAAGGAGAACATTATGCATTGATGGTGAATGTGAAAATTAGTACAATCTTTTTAGAATGTATAATTGGTATTTATAAAAATTAAACATGCATTGCTGTTCATCCTTCAATTCATCTGTACAATGCACCAGACTTAAATCTAGTAATTAGTATTGATGATGTTTTGTTAAAAAATATTTCTTCCAGAATGAACATGTAGTAATGAATTTTATGACATTAAAGTAATAATATACAAAGTTTCCATCTTAAGTATATTGTGTCACAAATTCTTCTGTATGTTTCAGGAGGAAAGTTAAGATGTAAAATATAATTACATTACTATTGAAGTAGGGCTGAACAAGCAATGAAATGATGAGAACATATTAAAAGCTACACCTTTTTTAAATTCAGAGTGGGGAGAAATGCAATTTAGTGACTCACTAGCTTAGATAGGTTAAATCATTAGTAATGCAAGGACTCAGAAGCAAACTAAATGTACAGGAAACAGATTTGGAAATAAGTACTGTCTTTATGAAGGCAATGGAAGTAAAATCCATTAGATAAAGAAACCAAAAAAAAAATAAATAAATAAAAAACACTGCTTTTAGAGCAATGCAATCTGTAGCATTGCTTTTTATTATTTCAAAGAGCAGGACAAATCATAATCTCTAATGGATAAATGAAACACTACTACTGAGTTTCAAAAATATGCTATACTTGAGACCCTTAAAATGTGACATTGAAATGATATTTAGACAGAATGAAAGGAAATTTTTGACAGAGTGCTAATGATCTTTCAACTTCTGCTCATGTGGATTTTCTTAGTTTTTAAATGTTTATGGTGGATCATTATATAACATTTATTTCACGTACCTTTACTGTAGCTTATTTCTTCTGGTTTTCTAATTTTCCTTACAAATCCAAGACAACTCTAGTAGAGAAATTCAAAGTTGATTCACAAAATTGTACCTCCGATAAGCAAACTTGTTCACACTAAATAAGTTAAAGAAAATCATCTGATCTCTTTTCATTATTTGCTTATTTATACTGGTGAAAAAATGGTCTTGCTTTTCAGTGTCTACCTCTTTTTGCATTAATTAAAAGCTGCAGTTAAGTGGACGATGAGATATTATTACTGTTGTTGTTAGATGCCATCGAGTTGGTAC
>NW_006411722.1:2165-8178 GCF_000296735.1 Chrysochloris asiatica
TTTCAATATTCTCCTCTAACACCATAACTCAAAGGCATCAATTCTTCTACGGTCTTCCTTATTCACTGTCCAGTTTTCGCATGCATATGAAGTTATTGAAAATACCATGGCTTGGGTCAGTTACATATATATATATATATACACACACACACATACATATAAAGTATGATTCAAAATGTTTATGGAAAAAGACAATTATAACATATTGGATTTTCCAATAAGTTTTTAAAGCTACCACATGTGGATATATAATATATATTATAAAGTCATAGTTAATATAAGAAACATGATTTTAAATTTTTTCAAAATTTTCCAAATTTAGAGCTCTACTGCATCCGACTTGTGGTTTTAAATGACCTTACATGCTAGGAAACACAAAGAAAAATTGAATCACAGGAATATAGATTTTACAATGTATATCTTTAATGTATGAGTATTAATGGAATTATTATAGGTGTATTTTATTATGTCCCACAATCTACTATGCTCTTTTCCTCCTGATATTCAACATCCTTCTAGTTATTGATTTGTTTCTCATACCTTGGGATGACCAATATGCAAAACATACTGTTGTCATTTTATATTTTATTGAAAATGGACTGTTTAATTATTTAAACTATAAATATTTAGTGAACAATTACTGTATGGAAGTCATCATATCACATACCCAAACTACTGAATATATAATAAACAGATCCAATTCAGAGTTATTTCATTATTTCCTTTTAATTCTACAATTTTTACAACTGAAGACTTCTTTCTATATACCATATGGGTAGAAATGTCAAGAAGATGATGAATGGTTGAGATAAGTAAGCTTGGCAGATATTCAACTAAATCAATATTTCGAGAGAGAAAGGTATGGGATAAAATGTCATGCTGTTAGGTGCTGATTGGTTTCAGAGTCATGAAGAGATCAAGGACTAGAACACTCAGAAATGTGGCATATGACAGAGTTTAGTATGATTTATGCTCCTTGATGGCTGGTAAATTCACAAAGTTCATTCCTGTTGAATACATTAGAGTGACATCAACAACCTTAGGAATCTGGCCAAATAGCATTGAACAGGAGCTACAAAGTGCTTTGGGTATTTGTTGTTATTTAGACAATGTTGTCATTATAGAGGAAATTTATAGGAAGCATTCAGAGACTCTAAACAATGTGTCCCTGAGGTAGGAATAATATGGTTTCGGGGTAAAAAAGGAAATGTGAATTCTTTAAAGAGGAAATCAGGTCCTGGGGTAATGTAATAAATGCAAGTGGTTTCTTGGGTAATAAGATAAAATTGTGTCTGTAAAATATGTTACCTGCCCCAAACAAGTTAGATTGCTTGAATTCATTCTGGGAGTTATAAAATTGTGCTTTTTTCTAAATTTCTAAACTGAACCGATAAGGGCAATGGTTCAGACCTTTATGCTAATACTTCAAAATGGCATGCTTTATGTTTTCAAGTTGTTTTCATGGTTCACAAACAAAACTGTAAACAATATACAGCATAATGATGCTTCCCTTTTAAAAGTCCTAATCAAGATCACTTGCTACAAGTCCAAATTGTTATCTCAAAAATGAATGCAGCACTTTTAGATCAACAAATACTCTAATGGTAACATGAGCCATGTAATTGCTTTTTGCTATTGCTTACCTTGCCCCAGGACAGGAGGAACTTTCAGAGACATATCTGATTTTATTGGCTCACAGCATAAATGAATCTACTTTTTGTCTATCCTTAGTTGAAAGCGTGCAATCCTTACAGAGCTATTGGGATTTGAAGGAAGAGAAATACTTCAACAGCTTTTCTTTACAGAAAGTTCTAAACTAATTGAGGAATAAGTCCAAAAGCTTAAGCAATTGGTAGATTATGTAAGTTTTAATTACTGATGAAGCTCACTTTGGGGAGATAACCTGTCATAACAAAGTTATTGATTCTACTTTCTCCATCTTTTCACATTTTAATGTTCCAAATTAGGATACATATTTTGTTGATGCTGTTGTTGTTAGGTACCAATGAGTAAATACCAGCTCATAGCAAAGTTACCCACAACAGAATGAAACACTGAGTGTTCCTGCTACAACCTCATAATCATTGTTACACCTGAGACCATTGCTACTGCCATTATGCCAATCCAATTCATTGGGTGTCTTCCTTTTTTCTCAAATCCTTCACTTTAACAAACATGATACCCTGCTCCAATGACTGGTCTTTCCTAATAATAAATCTGAAGTATGAGAGATGTAGTCTGACCATTGTGGCTTACAAAGAGCATTTTGGTTGTATATCTTCTAACACAAATCTGTTTTTTCTTTTGACAAAACATGGTACTATTGAATTATCCTACAGCACTGTAATTCAAATACATCAATTCTTATATGGTCTTCTTTATTCAATATCTGACATTCACAAGCATATGAAATTATTGAAAATACCATGGCTAGAAAAGGCACACTTTAATCCTCAGACTGTTATCTTTTCTCTTCAGCACTTGAAGGAGGTCATGTACAGCAGACGTGTTTAACAAAATACATCACTTGATTTCTTGACTGTTGGTTCCATGAATGTTGATCTGAGCAAAATGAAGTCTTTGACAAAGTAAATAACTTCATTTATATGGATATAGCTTATTGGCTGAGTGGTAGGATTTTTGCTTTCTTTACAATAAGGTATAACCTATACTGTAGGCTGTGTGGTCTTTAATCTTCATTTGTAAGCATTTTGTCTTCTCCTCTTCCAGAAAGCAAGGTTGTATCATCTGCATATTGTAGGATGTTAATGAGGCTTCCACCAATCTGATGCCACATTTTTCTTTCTGTAATCCAATTTCTCAGATTATTTACCCATCATAAAGACTGAATACATATGGTGAAAGAACACAACTCTGGTCTACACTTTTTCTAGTTTTAAACCATTCGATGATCCCTTGTTCTGGTTGCACAACTGCCTCTTGGTACAAGTTCCTCATGAGCACAGTTAAGTGGTGCAGAATATTCATACTTCTCAATGTTGTCCATAGCTTATCATGATCTATACAATAAAATGTCTTTGCGTAATCAATAAGGCATGGGTCTGGTATTCTCTGCTTTCAGCCAAGATATATCTAATGTCAGCAGTGGCATCCTTTATTCCATGTCCTCTTCCGAATCATGCTTTAAACTCTAGAATTTCTCTGTCAATATACAGTCTCAACCATTTTTTATAATTTTTAGAAAAGTTTTAATTGAATTTAAATTAAATTTCCACATTGCGTGGGGTCACCTCTCTTTGGAATGGACCCAAATATGGATCTCTTCTTGTCGGTTGGTAAGGTAGTTGTCTTTCAAATTTTCTGAAATAGTTGCCTGATTGCCTCCAGTGTTGCCTCACATTGTCAAAATATTTCAATCTGTATTCCATTAATTCTGTGTCTTTGTTTTGTTTCGTTTTTTTTTTTTTTTTTGGGGGGGGGGATGCCTTCAATGAACGTTGGATTTCTTCCTTTAGGATATTATCTCTTGATCATATGCTAACACTCAAAATGGCTGAACATCAAACATTTATTTTTGGTACAGTGACTCTAAGTATTCTCTCCATTTTCTTTTTATGCATTCTGCATCATTTAATATATTTTTTCCCTTAGAATCCTTCAATATTTCAAGTTGAGGCTTGAATTTTTTCTTCATTTCCCTCAAATTGAGAGATGCTAAGTGTGTTTTTCCCTTTTGGTGTTCTAAGGCTACATCTTTGCCCATTTCATTATAATATTTGAATTGGTCATCTGAGCTGCCTTTTGAAATTTTCTGTACAGTTCTTTACCTCCTCATTTCTCCGATTTCTTCATCTACTCTGGAGAATAAATTTCAGAGCCCCTTCTGATATATATTTTGGCCTTTTCCTTCTTTCTTGTCTTCTTAATGACCATTTGCTTTCTTTCTGTATGATGTTCTTGATTTCATCCCACAACTCTTCTGGACTTTGGTCTTTAATCTCTAATGAATCAAATCTGCTCTTTATATGATATTCTGGTGGAATGTCAAGGTGGCTCTCATGGACTTGTTTTCATTTTCTTCAGCTTTGATCTGAACTTGCATATAAATAATTGATTAATATGAGTTGTTGTTGTTGATGTTGTTAGGTGTTATAGAGTCAGTACCAACTCATAGCGACGTTATGCAAAACAAAATAAAACACTACCCAATCTTGGGACAAACTACCAATTGTGGTACCATTGATGCTACCATTTTACTAATCCATCTCGCTGAGGATGTTCCTTCCTCTTTTTTTCTGAACCTCTCCACCTTGCCAAACATGATATCCGTCTCCAGTGACTCATCCCTCCTGACAGTATGTTCAAAGTATGAGAGACAAAAGTTTAACCATGGCCTCCAAGGAGTACTCTGGCTGCACTCCTTCCAATACAGATCTGTTTGTTCTTTTGGTAGTCTATGGCATTTTGAATATTCTCTGCTTACACCATAACTCAAATGCGTCAATTCTTCTACTGCCTTCCTTATTCACTGTCCAGCTTTTGCATGCATATGAGGTTATTGAAAATACCATGGCTTGGGTCAGCACACCTTAGTCTTCAAGCTAACATCTTTGCTCTTCAACACTTTTAAAAGGTCTTGTGCAGATTTGTCCAATGAAATATGTTGTATGCTTTCTTAACTTCTGCTTCCATGAGTATTGATGGTTAATCAAAGAAAAATGAAGTCCTGGACAACTTCAATCTTTTCTCCATTGATAAGAATGTTGTTTACTGGTCCAGTGGTGAAGATTTTTGTTTTCTTTACATTGGGATGCGATCCATAACGAAGGCTGTGGTCTTTGATCTTCATCAGTAAATATTTTAAGTCCTCTTCACTTTCAGGAAGCAAGGCTGTATCAACTGCATATCCCAGGTTATGAATTAGTCTTGCTCCAATTTTGATGCCTCATTTTTCTTCATAAAATCCAGCTTCTTGGATTATTTACTCAACATACGGGTTGAATAAGTATGGTAAACGAATATAATACTGTCACACACCTTTCTTAATTTTAAAGCATCTGGTGTTCCAGTGTCCTGTTCAAACAACTGCCTCTTGGTCCTAATGAGCACAATTAAGTGTTCTGGAATACTTATACTTCATAGTGTTATCCATAGCTTGTCATGATCCACACAATCAAAAGCATTTGCGTAGTCAATAAAGTGCAGGTAAACATCTTTCTGCTATTCTCTGCTTTCAGCCAAGATCCATCTGACATCAACAATGATATCCCTCATACTATGTCCTCTTCTGAATCCTGCTTGAACCTTTGGAAGCTCTCTGTCAATGTACACTTGCAGCCGTTTCTGTATTACATTTAATAAAATTTTATTCTTATAGGATATCAAAAGTATGTCTGATAATATCCATATTCAGTTGTTTCACCTCTCTTTAGCATGGGCACAAATATGGATCTCTTCCAATGACTTGGCCAGATAGTTGTCTTCCAAATTTTTTGGCACATATGAATGAGTGACTCCAGTGCCACCTTATTTTTTTGAAAGATTTCAATTTGTTGTCCATCAATTCCTGGTGTCTTGATCTTTGCCAATTTATCAACACACCTTGGATTTCTTCCTTCAATATCATTGGATCATGATTACCTGCTACCTCTAGAAACAGTTGTGTATCAACCATTTCCTTTCAGTACAGTGACTCTGTGTATTCCTTCCATCTTCTTTTTATTTAATGATTTATTGTGAATTATGTGATAGTTTACATGGAATAACATTAGTTTTACATTCATTCTATCATATATCATTTCATTGCCATGGTACAATCCCCCCATGTATCATCAACCAACCAAAGCGTAAACCCTACAAGCCTGCCCTCGGTCGTCAGCCTACAGCCCCTCTTGCTCTCTGGGTCTAAAGTCCCCAGCTGCAAAATTTTTCCACGTCATCATCTTTGCCACCATCTCTGGCACATTGCTTCTCTGGGTAGGGTCCCACTCTCTGCTCTTCTCCCTTGATGGTCCCAGGTACCTCTGCTTCTAGACTGCAAAGTTAATCACTC
>NW_006411722.1:9133-10162 GCF_000296735.1 Chrysochloris asiatica
GGAATTTCCTACCTCTGAAGATTCTGGATGCTGTTCAGGATACCACATATAGTCTTATGTAATGCAGAGGCTCCACAGGAAACCTCCTTTACTGGGCATATTGTAGCCACATTTTAGGTCTCCCAATCAGTTATAGGCAGAAGATGGACTTACAAGCTTTCTATGGTGATATTTCTGGCTATTCCTTTCTCTCCCCCTCAGTATCTATTTTATAATGGTATGCAAGGGAAACCAAGATTCAAAATACAGCCAAGCATCTTAACATTATTTCTCCCCCTTTACCCATTCCAATCATCCCTGTTGTTCCAAGGTTGTGCATATATCATTCTTTATCTCTGTCTCACTAAGCCCATTCAAACCTGCCAAATTGGTCTACCATTGGCTTTGTTCTTCCATTCCCCTCTCCCATCTTGTATATTGCGCCCCTCCCCAGCACCCAAAATATCCTGTGTCTATTTTCTGTCCTCTGCTCCACCTTCCCCTCCCTTACTCACCCACACCCCTCCCCAACATCCCAGCAACCAGCAAAGAATTACCCTACCTTTAGTATTGGTTCTTTTTCTTAGTCTTTTACAGTAGTGATTCTATTCAGTATTTCTCATTTTGTGACTGACTAATTTCACTCAGCATAATGTGGTCAAGTTTCATCCATGTAATGCGGTGGCTTGCAGCTTTCTTGTTTTTCTTCAAGGTAGCAAAATATTCCACTGTGTGTATGTACCAAAGATTGTTTATCCATTCTTCAGCACTTTGACTCTCTCCTTCTTTTTCTTATTGTAAATAGTACTACTATGATCATTGATGTGCATATAGCTACTCTTGGTATGGCTCGTATTGCTTGCGGGTAAATACCAAGTAGAGGAATTGCTGGATCATAAAGTATTTCTATTTCCAAACTTCTGTGGAAGTGCCATATTGCTTTCCTGAGAGGTTGGACCATTTTGCAGTCCCACCAGTAATGCAGGAGTGTCCTAGTCTCTCCACATCCCCACCAGCATTTATCGTCCTCTACTTTTTTGATCTTTGCTG
>NW_006411723.1:0-2219 GCF_000296735.1 Chrysochloris asiatica
AATATAGACTTTTATTTAGGTACATTAAAACTCTTCCAGCATCTACCATGGCCAAACCTAAAACCACTTCCACATTGTGTGTGTTGGTTAGAATAGCACCTGACTCTTCAGTACCAAAATCTGTCTTATTGCGGATAGATAATGTGTTGGACTAAAACGTTGGTTTGAACCACAAGGTTGGCAGTGCAAGCTCACCAGCTGCTACTTAGAAACCCTATACAGGGTCTCTATGGGTCAGAACTGACTCAATGACACTCAACAACAACAATATAACAGAAATACCACAAATGAGAGGCTTCAATGGACACAAATTTATGTTCTAAAGTTGATGTGGCAAAAAATCTGAATTCAGCATGTTGTCTCTAGAGGAACATGTTCTCTCTATATAGGATCTGAAAGTTCATTTTATGTTTTGACATAAATTCCTGGCAATCCCCTTATGGCTTCTCATCACTCCTCTCTAATCTCTTTGTCTTGCTCCACTGTTTAATTATTTTACATCTCAAAAGAGTTTTACTCAATATACAACCTACCTTAATGCTGACATATTAACATAACAAAGACAAACTATTTCTAAAAGGAATTAAAAATAGGCACAGAGGTTGGTTGGTTGACTTTGTAGTTGTTTCTGACTCATTGTGACCCTGTAGAGGGTTTCTGAGGCTATAAATCTTTAAAGGAGCAGAAATCTTCATCTTTCTCCCTTGAAACAACTGGTAGTTTCAAATTGCTGACATTGAGGTTAACAGCCCAACTCTTAACTGCTACCTTATATTGTAGTTTGAGTCAGTACCGACTCTTAGTGACCCTGTATAGGGTTTCCGAGGAGTGGTGGTGAGCTTAAACCACCAATATTGTGGTTGAAAGTGACCTTGCAGTCCAGTGCATTAACCTACAGTGCCACACCAGGGCTCCATGTTATATTGAGGGGATGCAATTCAATTCATAAACACAAAGAAATCTAAATGCTTGTCTTTCTTGAGTGGCAAAGTTGGTATGCCCACTCCCATTTATGGTCATGATTAGGTTCCAAAGACCATGTTGCTATGCAAAAATCAAGTTTGTGTGAAAATGTAGGATAACTATATCAGATCACAAAATGGATTAGCATATAACTGTCAGATTGCATCATTACATAACTGCAGGATCACTCAGAATGGTAACCCGAACATGTTGAAGCTAACCTTAACTATCACAACCTGTATAATTATCACATGTTCATTAGAGGCAGACAAAAGTCATTAATATGTAAAACAGTAAATCTGTTTCTACTGTGGGAATAGGGAAATGTCAGGTAGATACTTGGAAAATGAAGGATGCTTACATTGCTAGTTTAAAAAGAAAAAGATACCACATTCCTTTTCTTATGAATAAAAGAAAATATGTGAATTTTAAATTCACAAACATCCTGACCACAAATGGAATTTGAGTTATTTCTTTGAAATTTATATCTGTATGATTTTGTAGTTGTTTTTGTTGTTATGTGCCGTTGAGTGGGATCCGACCCAAAGCAACCCTGTATAGGGCTTCCGAGCAGCAGCTGGTGAGCATGCACCATCAACTTTGCAGTTCAAATGGCTTTGCAGTCTGGTGCATTAACCCACAGCACCACACCAGGACTTCAGGTATAAATTAGCCAGGTATAAACTAAATACAATCATTGCTTTAAAATCATTAAGTCATCTGAAAGCAGCAGTCCATTTGTTGCAATTAACTTTTCTAACCTTCATTGTACCATAGGGATTTGTGTTTGACTTTGATTTAACATTGATTTCCCTGTTATTAAATCAAATGCCCTTGCTCAATTTATCTTTAGTGCTGGTTTAAATATTGGACCTGCAGATTTTAATTACATTCATAATGCTTTTGCTACTTTAACCCAATCCAACTGAATCCTTCCAAATAATTTTATCACATAAGAAGATTATAGGTTCTTTTTTTTTCAACTTGTTCCATTGTATGGATCATGACAAGCTATGGACAACATTACGAAGTATGAGTATTTCGGAACACTTAATTGTGCTCGTGAGGATCTGTACCTGGACCAAGAGACAATTGTTTGAACAAAACATGGGAACACTGAATGGTTTAAAATTAAGAAAGGTGTGCAACAAGGTTGTATTCTTTCACCATACTTATTTAAACTCTATGCTGAGCAAATAATCCAAGAAGCTGGGTTATATGAAGAAAAACATAGCATCAGAATTGGAGAAAGACTC
>NW_006411723.1:2564-5278 GCF_000296735.1 Chrysochloris asiatica
TATGGTTGCTGCTATTAAGTACTGTGAAGTCAGTTCTGACTCATAGCAACTCCATGCAAAACAGAAAGATATAAAACCTGTTCCTCTTCCATCCTCACAATTGGTACTATTATGCTTGAGCCCATTGTTGCTGTCACTGTGCCAATCCATCTCTCTGAGAAACTTCCTGTTTTTCACAGACCCTCCAGCTTTTCAAGCTTAATGTCTTTCTCCAAGGAGCTCTGGTAGCATAGTGGTTAAGAATCAGCTGCTAACCTCAGTGTTAGCAATTCAAAACTACCAGCTGTTCCATGAGAGAAAGATGAGGTTTTCTGCTCCCGTAAAGATTTACAGCCTCAGAAAACCTGTTTAGGGTCACTATGAGTTGGAACCGACTCCTAGGCACACAACAACAACAACAACAATGTCTTTCTCCAAGGATTGGTCCCTGTTTACAACATGTGCAAAGTACAAGAGATGAAAGTCTTTCTATCCCTATTTCTAAGGAGAATTCTGACTGTACTTCTTCCAACACAACTTTGTTCTTAGGCAATCCTTGGGACTTTCAGTATTCTTTACCAACAACATAATTCAAATGCATCCATCCATACTTATTCATTGTTTAAATGCATAATAATCAGTTGCAAATACAATGACTTGGGTCAAAACCACCTTAGTCCACAAACTGACATCTTTGTTTGTTAACACTTGAAAGAAGTCTTTTACAGCAGATTTACCTAATGTAATACATCCCTGGGGATTCAATGAGCCTTCATTTTGGATAAATAAAATGAAGCCCTTGAAAACTTAGGTCTTTTCTCCAGTTGTTTTTAAGTTCTGTCTAGTCACTTCCAATTCTTAGAGACACTGTATAAACTTTCAAGAGGAGTGGTTGGTGAGTTTGAGCTGCTGACCATGTGGTTCAAACTGATGTTGCAAACCAGTGCTTATTTTACAGCTCCACGCCAGGACACCTTTCATTATAATGCTATTTATTGATCCTTGAGGATTTTTTATTTCTTTACATTGATATGCAATCCATAGTGAAGACTGTAGTCTTTGATTTCATTAGTAAGCTTTTCAAGTCCTCTTGGCTTCCAACAGACAAAGTTCTTTCATTTGCATATCAAACATTACTAATGAGTCCTTCAACACTTAAGCCACATTCTTCTTCATATAATCCAGTTACTCAGATTATTTGCTCCACATATAGAGTGTACAAATATGGTACAAAGATACAACCTAGGAGCACACCATTTCTGGTTTTAAGCCTTTCAATATTCCTTGTTCTCTTCAAATAACTGCCTCTTGGTCTAGGTACAGGTTACTCATGAACACAATTAAATATTCTGGAATTCCCATTCTTCACATTGTTATCCATAGCTAGTCCAATGCTTTTGCATAGTCAATAAAGCACAAGTGAATGTCTTCCTGGTATTCTGTGCTTTCAGCCAAGATCCATCTGATATCTGCCATGATATCACTTGCTCCATGTGCTCTTCTGAATCTGGCTTGAATTTCTGGAATCTCCCTGTTGTACTGCTGAACCATTTGTGAATTATATTTGGCAAAATTTTACTTACATGTGATATTAATAATACTATTAAATGATTTTTGCATTCTGTTAGCTCATCTTTCTTTGGAATGGGCACAAATATGAATTTCTTCCAATTTGTTGGCCAGTAGCTGTCTTAAAATTTTTTTGGCATAAATGAGTGAGCACCTCCAGCACTATGTCAATTTGTACATTTCAATTTGTATTCTGTCAGTTCTGGGAACTCTGTTTTTTGTCAATGCTTTCAGTACAGCTTGGACATCTTCCTTCAGTGTCATTCAATCTTGATCATATGCTACTTCTTGAAATGGTTGAACATCGAACAATTCTTTTTGGTATTGTTACTCTATGTATTTCTTCCTTTAAAAAAAAAAAGTTTCATTTTTTCAATGTTTTGCTCATAGAATCCTTAGATATTATAACCCTAGGCTCTAAGCTTGAATTATTTATTCAGTTCTTTCAAATTGAGAAATGTTCAATGTCTTCTTCCCTTTTGGTTTTCTAACTTCAAGTCTTTGCATTTTTTATAATACCTTGCCTTGTCAAGCTGCCCTTTGGACATTTCTTGTACTTTTGTATTTCTTCCAGGTGCTTCTCTACACTGAGGAGTAAGTTTTAGATTCTCTTCTGACATCTATTTTGATCTCTTATTTCTTTCCTGTCTTTTTAATGATCCTTTGCCTTCTTCATGTTTCATGTTCTCAATATCAACCCCCAACTCTTCTGGTTTTCAGTAATTATTATATAATGCATCAAATCTATTCTTAAAAATGTCTCTAAATTCTGGTGGGATATATTCAGGGTCCTTTTTTGTCTCTCTTGGACTTGTTTTAATTTTCCTCATCTTCAAGCTGAACTTACAGTGAGACAAAAGCAGAGGAAAAACCTTCAGAAATTAATGAGAGTTTAGAAACATATTTATTTACACTTCTCTGATTTGGGATAGAAAGGGTTGTTGCAAATCATTGAGATACATTATTATCCCACGAATATGAATTTGTGCAGGTTTGATAAATAAACAAATTCAATAAATAGATAGTAAAATAAATGTATTTTACCTAACATCTCACATTATACCATATCAAATTCCAGATGGAATTGGCCAAAATAGAAAGTTAAATACAAGTCTTCTAAGAGTCTTGGTGTGGTGCTGCAGGCTAATATGTCAGATTGCATAGTC
>NW_006411723.1:8973-9794 GCF_000296735.1 Chrysochloris asiatica
GGGAAAAACAGCAATGAAATTGTGAACTAAGTCCAACCACATTCAATAGACTCCTGTTACCCTGGATTGAGACCTGGTTAACCAGCAGTATGAGGAGACCTAGGGACTCCTGGGCCCGGGGCAGGGACATGGCCCCAGAGGACTAGAATGGAGTGTGAAGCATCCAGCTGATATAAAATAAGGGGGATGCACAAGAACACCCACACTTGCAGATGGTACCCATTTGACCTGGCATCAATGGCTGGATGATCAGAACACGACTAGAGGAAGAAAGAAGATGAAAAAAAATAAAAGAGTAGTCCACTATAAGTGGATGATCTTGACCTATGCTTGTGGATGCAGTATGACAAAGGAGCAGACAAATCTCTACAGTGAGGATCATTCCCACCCCCATCGTACACAGGGTTGACAGGGATGGGGAACTTAGACATTGGCTACCCAAAATGGGGGGAATACAAAGTCAAGAAGTGACTATAGGGAACCTAGCTCCAGAGGATACAGGGAAAGGTATAATCTCCATTGAATTGTTTCCAACCTGACTGGATGGGGTTAATAAAAGGTGAGGGGGAAAGGACTAGGACTCCTGTGGTTCAATAGGGAATGATTGCTATCACTGCACTTGTTTCTGTATCACTTTTAGTAAAACTGTACTTGCATGAAATATGGGATAACATCTACATGTAGCAAGTTGCTAATAAGACTTCTTCCAATCCCGATGCCAAACTCTTCTTCATACAATACAGGTTCTCATATTATTTGCTCACTACAGATTGAATAATCGTGCACAAAGAGAGGTGACCCAACAGAATGCGGAAATCATC
>NW_006411724.1:0-7191 GCF_000296735.1 Chrysochloris asiatica
TGGAAATGTAAAGGTAGACATTTTGTAGCAAGGAAGGGAGTGATTAACTCTTCAGTCTAGGAGCGGAGGTCTCTGGGACCATCAACGGAGAAGAGCCAAGAGAGGGACCTTACCCAGAGAAGCAGCGAGGCCCAAGATAGAGGCAGAGATGATGACATGGAGTGATGAAGCAGCTGGGGACTTTGGATCCAGAGAGGGAGAGGGACTGTGTGCTGAAAAATTGTGTGTGTGGGGCGGGGAGAGGAGTGTAGGGGGTGGGTTTATACCCTTTGGTCGGTTGATGATGCATGGAGGGGATTGGAACCATGACAATGAAATGATATACGGTGGAATGAATGTAAAACTAAAGTTCTGTCATGTAAACTATCATACAATTCACAATAAAACATGAAAAAAAAGAATCTTATCCCCATCTCTTTTCACCAGACCCATCTAGACAAGATGGAAACTATTCAGTGGGGATTCTACCTTCCCATGCACACTCTTAAATTAAACTCCCTCTTGAATACTTGTAAGCCAGTCACTTCATGCCTTTATTGCCCCTGATTTTATATAGACAATGTCTAAGTTACTCATCCCTATCAACCCTGTATACAGAAGGGATGTGAAGACTCCTTCCCGATCAGTTAGTATTTAGAGCCACTGCATCCATAAGTATAGGTTAAGTTCTTCAAATTTTAGCTATTTACACTTGCTTCCTTTATCAAAAATTGTTTGTTTGTTTGTTTTTTAATCTGCCTCTAGTCAAGGTCTGATTATCAAGCCATCGAGGCTAGGTCAAATGGGTACTATCTGCAAGTTTGGACATTCTTATGTGTTTCCCCTCACTTCATATCATTTGGATGCTTCACTCTCAGCTCTAGCCCTCTGTGGCTATGTCCTTGTCCATGGGCTCAGGAGTTCCCCAGGTCTCACCACACTTCAGACCAACCAGCCCTTCTTTTTCATCTCCAGGTCAATGGGAGTATATGGAACATGGTTGAACTCAGCCCATTTCTTCATTACTGCCTTTCCCTCTCTTCCACTCACCACTAGACCAACGTGGTTGCCAGCAAGTTTCCATTTCTGCTCATGTGTTCCCTTTGAATTTAAGTCTTGAAGAGAGGTTTGTCCTGAAGGGACTTGATTGCTTGCCTTGATGGCTTCCCGGCAAACAACTTGCTTATTCTTGTAGTAGCCAATCAGACTGCTGCTTTCGTTTTGGATTCCTCCTGCTGATTTTTCTTTCAAGAAATATCTTCTAGAGGGAACAAATCCTTACAGCAAGAAACATCCCCACACCCTCCACACACAGAGTAGACAAATATGGGCAATTTGGACACTGGATACCCAAAATGGGGGTGGGGGTGGGGGGTGGAGACTACAAAGGCAAGAAATGACTGGCTTACAAGCTTTCAAGAGGGAACCTAGAGCTAGGGGGCATGGAGGAAGGTAGAATCTCCAGTGAGTACTACCCAATCTGTCTAGTCGGAGCTGATGAAATGAAATGCAGAAGGGTCACTTGTGATACAATAGTGAATAATTGTTATCAGAACTGATTGTGAGGGTTGGAAATGTAAAGGTAGACATTTTGTAGCAAGGACGGGAGTGATTAACTCTCCAGTCTAGGAGCAGAGGTCTCTGGGACCATCAACGGAGAAGAGCCGAGAGCGGGACCCTACCCAGAGAAGCAGCGAGGCCCGAGGTGGAGGCAGAGACGATGACATGGAGTGATGAAGCAGCTGGGGACTTTGGATCCAGAGGGGGAGAGGGACTGTGTGTTGAAGAATGGGGGGGGGAGTGGGGGGGTTATAGGGTATACCCTTTGGTCGGTTGATGATGCATGGAGGGGATTGGAACCATGGCAATGAAACGGTTTACAGTGGAATAAAAGTAAAACTAAAGTTCCCCCATGCAAAATATCATATAATTCACAATAAAACATGAAAAAAAAAAAAAGAAAGAAAGAAATATCTTCTGGTGCTCTAGCTGTTCTAGGCTGGTCCGCTTGTCCTTTCTAGTGGGAATGTCTCACCTCAGAAGGTTCTGGATGGTGCTCAGGATTCCACCTAAGGTCCTATACACTATAAAAGCTCCACAAGAAGCCTATTTCACTGGGCAAGGTCTAGAACCCCTTTAACATATTCCAATCAGTTATAGGTTGAAGACAGGCTTACAAGTTTCTGTTATCATGCTTCCCAATATTCCTTTCTATCACAATCAAGTATCTATTTTACAATAGTATGCAAGGGAAAACAATATTTATAAGACAGTCAAGCATCTTAGTATTATTTCCCCTCTTCAGACTATGCCTTGATCCCTGTATCGCAGAGCCTTGTTGTCTCAAGGTTGAGCTTTAGCCCATACAAACTTGCCTCAGTGTTCTCTTATCTACCTTGTTCTTCCACCCCTCTCCTCCTTCTTGTGTATTTCCCACCCCAACACCAGAGCTATGTGTCTACCCCCTACCCTATGCTTTACTACCCACACCCCTGCCACAAGTAACAAAGACAGTTGTTTTGTTTTGTTTTTTCTTTTTAGTATGGGTATCTTTTCTTAAGCTTTTATAATAATGGTCTTATGCAATATTTGTCATTTTGTGACTGACTAATTTCACACAGCATAATGTCCTCAAGGTTCATCCATGTTATATGGTGTCTGGCAGCTTCCTTCTTATTCTTTAAGGTAGCATAATATTCCATTGTGTGTATGTATCAAAATTTGTTTACCCATTCTTCCACTGATGGGCACTTAGGCTGTCTCCATCTTTTTTATATTGTGAATAGTGCTTCTATGATCATTGGTGTGCATATATCTAGTCGTGTTATGGCTCATATTTCTTGTGGATATATACCAAGTAAAGGAATTGCTGGATCATAAAGTATTTCTATTTACAACTTTCTGAGGAAGCGCCATACTGTTTTCCAGAGTGGTTAGACCATTTTGCATTCCCACCAGCAATGTAGGAGGGTCTCAGTCTCTTCTCATCCTCGCCAACATTTATTGTCCTCTGATTTTTTGAACTTTGCTGTTATTGCTGGTGTGAGATGATATCTCATTGTTATTTTGATTTGCATCTCTCTAATGGCTAATGATTGTGAACATTTCTTTTTATGTTTGTTGGCTGCCTGAATGTCTTCCTTGGTGAAGTGTCTGTTCATGTCTTGTACCTATTTTGTAATTGGGTTCCTTGTCTTTTTCTTGTAGAGGTGTTGTAGTTTCCTATAGATTTTATAAATTAGTCCCTTATCTGATATGTCATTGCAAAAGATTTTGTTCCCATTCTGTGGGCTTCCTTTTTACTCTTTTGGTGAAATCTTTTGATGCCCATAAGTCTCTAATTTTCAGAATGTCCCAATCATCTATTTTGTCTTCTTTTGTTTGTGTAATTTAGCAATGTTTGATAGTCTGTGTGTGCCCTGTATTGTTGTTGTTGTTGCTAAGTACTGTGGAGTTGATTCTGACTCATAGTGACCCTGTACAGAGTTTCCGAGCTGTAAATCTTTACAGGAGCAGAAAGCTTCATCTTTCTCCTGCGTAATTACCAATGTTGACGTTAGCAACTGATTCATAACCACAATCCTTGTGCCCTGTATTGCTGCTGCTGTTAAGTTCTGTGGAGTAGGTTCTGCGCCCTGTATTACAGCTCTTAAACTTGTCCCTATTTTTTCATTGATAACTTTATAATTATGGGATTTACGTTTAGGTCTTTAATCCATGCTGAATTATTTTTTGTATATTTTGTGAGGTAAAGGTCTTGTTTCACACTTTTACATATCAATTTCCAGATCTGCCAGCACCATCTGTTGAAGAGAGATGTCTTCTCCACTTTTAGTTTGCTTTTTATATTACCTGAATTAAAACAACAAATAAAACAGTAGATCTCAGTTTTATAAATCTATTTATATTCACACTGAAGGTCACCTGGTACCTGCACACCTTGATCCTCCACTTGACTCAGTTTGCATCAGACACCAGTTAAACTGTTCTTCTGTTTTGCTCACATGTGTTCTATTCAAATCTCCATGCTCTTAAATATGGCAGTTGTCTGCAACATCTACACCAAATTTACCTTCTAACTATAATGCATCCAAGCTTCTTTTAAGTCTCAGCTCACTTCCATCGGACTTGGGAAATCTTCACTGGCCATTTCAATTCCAGGAGACACTGCATTTGGCTCCCTTTCCTAACCAGGGTGGCACTTGTGGTTCCCACTGAACAACTAAGCATTTTATAACACGGTTGTTTGCTGATTGTTCTCTGTGCCTAATTTGTATTACCTACAAAGTCTGTAGGACTCCTGTAGGACCAGTACTGGACTGCAAACCATCAGGGCAGCAGTTCAAACCCACCAACTGCTCCTTGGAAACCCTATACAGGGTCACTATATGTCAGAACCAAGTTGAAGACACTTAACAACAAAAAGTCTACAAGCTTCTCAAGAGGAGGAATTCCTTATACATTTCCTTTATTTTCAGGTAGCCTAGATCTCAACGCTGCTGAATTCATGCTTTTGATTGACTGATTAAATTCCATACTTACCTTGTTCTCACTTTACATTACAACATAATTTCTTTACAAAATAATAGAAATTGTGTAGGACCGAACTATAAAACTATTGGTTTTTAAATCATAGGCAAAATATGTATCCTAATTGGTCTAACAGGAAAAGTATGACTTAGTTTTAACTAGTCTTCAATAACGTGTTAGCTCAGTTTTTCACTAAAAGCAAAGGTATGAATAAGCCTGAAGAGGAAATCATAAAGTATCAGGTAGGTGACTGATGTGATGGTCTGTATTGGGCTTTTAAATTCTGGAAGAATGGTTTCAATTCTCTTTTATGCTTATGGTTTTTGCTGTTTGGTTTTTACTTTAAATGAAATGCTTTTTTGGATTGGTGTCTACAAGGATATTTCAGGAGCCCTCATAGCATAATTGGTTACAAGCTGGGCTGCTCATCGCAGTAGGTTGAATCTACCAGCTGCTTCTAAGACGAAAGATGAGGTTTGCTGCTCCTGGAAAGATTGACAGCCTCAGAAAACTCTATGCAGGGTTTCTGTGAGTCAGAACTGGCTCAGTGGCAGCAATCACCATCTCAGATGTGTGTGCTTGCTACACTTAGTATCCAAACTTGGTCTGTATTCTCTGAGCATGTCTTGGAAAACTGCACCTGGAGAGGAAGACCAGTGACACACATGTGTAGGGAGCAAACAAAGTGGCCACTAGTATGTCCTCTTTCAGATGAGATCATGTCTGTGACACAGCAATGCTAACATGAAGCCCAGCCTTCCTAATCCCATTCCTAGTGATCTTCCCCTGTCCTTGCTGCAAAAGGAAAAGAAAACCCATCACTGATGTGTAATAGAATCATTACGATAAGTTTTACTATGTGTCATTTAACCCTCACGTTAATTTTAGAAGACAAACACTTATTCCCATTTTACAGATGGAGAAAGTGAGGCAAAGAAAGGTTACATGATCTGTCCAAAATCATATAGATACAACATGGCAGAGCTACAGTACAATTTCTTGCAATCTGGCTCAAGAGCATACAAGTTGTTCACTATGCTATACGTCCTTCTCTGTGATAATCATGTGATTATTATTACTATTAACTGAAAACATATAATCTCTATGATGTCTCATGACAGAATAATTAGATCAATTCCTTTCAAAAAAGAATATTGTACCATTTTATCTTAAGTGATAGAGTCCTGGTGTGGCACTGCAGGTTAAGTATTGGACTACAAGGTTTTGAACCACAAAATAAATGTTTCAAGCTCACCAGTCACTCATCAGAAATCCTACACATGGTTGCTACAGGTTGGAACTGACTCAACAGCACTTATCAACAACAACAACATCTTAAGTTATTGGCTACAATTTTATAGGAAAATAAATAGGTTATATGCAAGAAGGTAGTATATTAGTATGTTTATTGTTAAACAGAAAATAATATTTTAGATGCCTTTGACTGATACAGAGTTTCCAAGCAATGAGCATACCATCAGTCTGAGTCTAAGAGATCAGTGATACTGGTTTAAAATACAGCCTACTCAAGATCACACTGTGAAAACTAGTAAGGAATTTACTTGCCTAATTTGTCAAGCATCTTGCACTGTGTACTGGGAAGAAAACACACACAAACCCACGTCCATAGTCAATTCTGAATCACAGTGACCTTCTATAGGATTTCCAAGACAACTCTTTACAGCCTCATCTTTCTCCCATGGAATATCTGCTGCATTTGAACCACTAACCTTTCAGTTAGCAGCTTAATGCTTAACAATGGTGCCATCAGAGCTCCTGGATTTCTAAGTCAATAATATTCCTATATTGGAAGGCTTATAGGTCACAAACGTTTTTGTGATATAACTTAAAAATCTACAGCTGGTAGAAGATTGATCTAGCACTCAATATTCCAATCTTACTTGTCTACAATATAACACAGAGTTACATACAACATGGAACCAGTTGAAATTCAAAGATGCTATGACTTGAAAGAAGCAGTTACCTGTCCCTTTGTGCTAGCAAGTGTGTATGATATAAACAGTGTTTGTCAGAAATGTAGGAGTTCCCTCAATTCTTGCTTTGACCTAGCATGTATTTTGTATTTAAGTCTGCCTTTACTTATTTTCTGAGTACATTTCTTGCTATGATTATATTTCCTTAAAAATTCTAACATGTCAAGAACAAACAAGATGGTGGATCAGATAGAAATGTAGTGAGGAGCTCCATCAGCAACAACACAGAATACCTGACCAAACAGGCTCAGGTGATGGTCCCAGAATGCTGAATCACATATAAAGCAATATTTAGAAGGTTGGAAAGCTTACAGCTAAGGGAATTTGTAGCAGAAGCAAGAAATCAATTGCTTTCTAATTCAAGATGCTCAGCTGCTCCCAGAGCCACCATCTTGGGTGAGACTGAGTGGAGGAAGGATCAGAGCAGCCACAGACACATGACAGAACAGCAGATATAAAGGTGTGGACACTATTTATTTATTTATTTATTTGTACCTGCTCATTGGTCTCTTACTGGCTAGAGGGGGTTCCTGAGTGAGTGGGCACCCACCCCTAACCCCAGAGGCTTCTACAATGCATGCACACAGATCTCCTCAAAATTTAAAGTGACAGTTTCAACTTAAAACCCAATGGCAGTGCAAAACAGCCACTGCTGGCCCTTAACTGTTTAGCACTAGGAAAAAGGCCT
>NW_006411724.1:7291-8250 GCF_000296735.1 Chrysochloris asiatica
TTTCACAATAACCAACAGTGGCATCTTGAAATTTCTCAGGAAGAAGAGTGAAAAGGGAAGCCCATATCCTGATCACATCTACCTGGAGGCAATCAGAAAGCATAAAAAAAATTACCAAAATATACACCCATTTAAGCATTAAGGCCACAGATAAGTCCTAAGTATTCTAAAAAAAAACAGATGACCATATCAGCACATGTCCAGAAATGAGATAAAGTGACTGAGACAAATGACTTGGAAGTAGACCTACACTCCATAATGGAAGATGGGCAGGCATTGGAAATGCCAAAAAAGGAATTCAGAAAAATGGCTGTAAAATGTTTCAAAACACTATACAATAGAGTTGAGAAAAATAAGAAAGAAGTCAGGAAAGTGCTACAGGAACAATCAAATAAGATAGATAAAGCATTGGAAACAATTCAACACCTACAGAAAGAGGTCCAAACAATTAATAATAGAATATCAGAAATGGACAATACACTGAAAGGCCAAAGGAGCAGAACTGACGAGCTAGAAGACAGACCTAGTGAGCTAGAAGATATTTCTCTCAACACCACTAAGATAGAAGAGCAAACACAAAAAAGGATTTAAAAAATCTGAAGAAGGCCTCAATTCATGTTGGATAACATGAAGAGGAATAATTTAAGGATTATCGGCATTTGGGAACAGGAAGAATCACACAAGTCCACAGATGAGCTAGTTGAAGAACTTATGGGAGAAAATTTCCATAACATCCTGAAAAGTGAAAAGATAAGCGTTCAAGATGCTCCGCGAACCTCAGGAAGGTTAGATCCTAAAAGATAATCACCAAGACATATAATAATCATGCTCTCCAAAATCAAAGATGAGGACAGAATCCTGAAAGCAGCTAGGGAAAAGAGGAGTGTAACATACAAAGGTAAGAAAATCAGATTCAGCTCATATCTCTCTACAGAAACCATGCAGGCAAGAAGGCAATG
>NW_006411724.1:8830-9846 GCF_000296735.1 Chrysochloris asiatica
GTAAGCCTGTCTTCAGCTTATAACTGATTGGAATACCTAAAATGGGTTCTAGAACTTGCCCAGTGAAATAGGTCTCTTGCAAAGCCTTTGCAGAGTATAGGACCTTAGGTGGAATCCTGAGCCCAATCCAACACCTTATGATGTGGGAAATTCCCACAAGCAAGGACAAGCAGATAAGCCTGGAACAGCTTCAAAGAAAGATCATCTGGAAAAATTCAAAACAAAAATATCAACATGACTGGCTACTACAAGAATAAGCAAGCTGTTTGCCAGGAAGCCATCAAGAAAAGCAATCAAGTTCCTTCAGGACAAATTCCCCTCTAAGACTGAAACTCAAAGGGAACACAGGAACAGGCATGTAAGCTTGCTGGCAACCACATTGGTCTACTGGTGAATGGAAGAGGGGGAAAGGCAGCAAGGAAGAAATGGGCTGAGTTCAACCACAGTCCATTGATTCCTGTGACCTAAAGATGAGAGAGAGAAGAGAAAGGCTGGTTGGTCCAAAGTGTGGTGAGATCTGGGGACACTTGAGTCCATGGACCAGGACATAGCCACAGAAGGCTATAGCTGAAAGTGAAGCATCCAGCTGATGTGAAATGAGGGGAGATGCATAAGAACACCCAAACTTGCAGACAGTACCCATTTGACCTAGCTTGATGGCTTGATAATCAAAACTCAACTAGAGGAAGATTACAAAGAAAAAAAAAAAAATTTTTTTTGATAAAGGAAACATGGGTAAATTGCTACAATTTGATGATCCTGACCTATATTCATAGAGGTAGTAACTCTAAATACCAACAGAGAGGGAAGGAGTCTTCACATCATGTATCAATGCCATGCCCCTTGTACACACGGTACAGGGATGGGCGAACTAGACATTGGCTACCTAAAATGAGGAGGCAATAAAGGCATGAAGTGACTGTTTTACAAGGTTTCAAGAGGGAGTTTAGTTTAATTTGTATGGGGGAGAAGAAAGAGTCCCCATTGAATAGTTTTCATCTTGTCTCAATGGGTCC
>NW_006411725.1:0-10114 GCF_000296735.1 Chrysochloris asiatica
TATCTCATTATTGTTTTGATTTGCATCTCTCTAATGGCTAATGATCATGAACATTTCTTCATATGTTTGTTGGCTGCCCAAATCTCCTTCTTGGTGAGGTTGTCTGTTCATGTCCTGTGCCCATTTTTTAATTGGGTTATTTGGGTTTTTTTCTTGTATACACATGACTTTTAAAAGCAAAACTTGCCATGTAGAGTTTCTAATATATGATGATGTAATACATATAGCAACTATAACAAAAAACCTCAAATATTAGCAAATAGAATTAAAAAATATGATTTTAAAAAGAATAAGCCAATAGTCTGAGTATAATTTAGTACAGTAGGATAAGCACTGGACCCCAAAGTCATTGTGAACTACAAAGTCAGCAGTTCAAATCCACCAGCTCTTCCTTGGAAACCTTATACAAGGTTGCTATCAGTGAGAGAACTGACTTGACAGCACTAGACAACAAAAACAACAATATTATATATAAACGGAGTCCTGGTAGTGTAGTGAATTTCAAACTGGGCTGCTAACCAAAAGGTTAGTAGTTAGAATCTACCAATCATTCTATAGGAGAAAGATGAGGCTTTCTGCTTCCATAAACATTTACAGCCTTGGAAACCTTATACAGGGTCGCTGTAGCTTGGAGTTGACTCAGTGGCCCCACAGCAATATATGAAAATAAATGAAGACAATTCACAATATTAACAAAGTCAAGGAAGAAAGTCATATGACCATCTTAAAAGACAGAGAAATGTCATCTGAGAAAATTCATGCTAAACTCTCTCAACCAAATGTGAATAAGGAAACTTCTTTAACCTGACAAAAACAACTAAATAAAGCCTACAGATGACATCAAATTACTAGTGAAATATTAATAACTTTCGCCTAAGATCTGGAACAAGGCAAAGATGCCTGCTCATGCCACTTCTGTTCAACACTGTACTGGAAATCCTAACAACTGTGATACATAAAATAAAAGAAAGAAAATACATAAATATTAGCAAGGAAGAAGAAAAACATTAGAATGGATAAAGTGTTACAGGCTGGCAATATCAAGCATAAGATGTGGGGATTTGGAGCTCTCAAATAATGCTGGTGGGAATATAAAGGATACAACTACTTAGGAAGTTGGTTAATTTATTAAAAAGCTAAACATAAATCTACCGTTTGGCCAGTCATTAAACTCCTAGGCATTCACACAAGAGAAATGAAGCACATATTCACATAAAGACTAATACACTAATATTCATGGAAACTTTATACATTGTATTCAAAAACAAAAAACAACCAAACTTCGCAGGAACAGGTGAATGAATAAACAATCTATGTAGCATAAGACATTAACTATAAACACATAACAACATGAATTAATTACAATATGCTGCAGTTTTATATAACTGGAATCATGCATTATTTACATAAAAGATTCAATAATGCATGGTGCCAGTTACATAAAACTATAGAAAAGAATCTATTGGAACAAAAAGCATATTGCATAGTGTTTTCCTAGAGTGAGAGAGAGGGAAAAACGTGACTGCTAAGAAGCATGAAAAAGAGTTAATGGAGATGAAGATACACATACATACAAGAAAGAGTGAGTACACAATAACATAAATAGGGAAAATAATGATAATGAACATTACTTGTAAGAAGGCAATATTCTTATTGCAACATTATAAGTTTGAAGTTAGTTACAAATAGAAAAAGTAAAAAGCAGTGAGAGAAATAAAATAGAGAGAACAAAAACAGATAAAAATTTCAAGGAAAGAAATGGGGTGATAACTGTAGAGAGAAGCTATATCCAAAAAAGTATGCTGGACAAACCATTGGCAAATCTAACAAAAGAAAACAGGGAGAAGACACAAATGACACTCATAATAAGAAACCACATGGGCGATGTTATAAAAACCAACTGAAATAAAAATAATAATAGCAGAACACTATGAAGACTTGTACTCCAACAAACATGAAAATCTAGAGGAGATGGATACATTTTTAGAAAAACACGACCTACCTAGACTTACACAGAGTGAAACAGAAAACATTAACAGAGGTATAACAAAAGAAGAAATGGATCAGGTCATCAAAAACCTCCCAACCAAAAAAAAAAGTCCAGGCCCACATGGTTTTACTGGTGAATTTGACCAAACATTCAGAGAAGAGATGTCACCAACTCTACACAAACTATTTCAGAATATAGAAAAGGATAAGAAATGCACTAACACATTTTATGAAACAAGCATAATCCTCAAACTAAAACCAGGAAAGAATAACACTAAAAAAGAAAATTATAGACCAATACCCCTCATGAACATATATGCAAAAATTATCAACAAAATCCTAGCTAATAGAATTTAAGAACATATAAAAAATAATACAGCACAACCAAGTAAGATTCATACAAGGGATGCAAGGATGGTTCAATATTAGAAAAACAATCATTGTAATTCACCATATAAATAATTTTTAAAAGAACCATATGATCATACTGATTGACACAGAAAACATATTTGACAAAATTCAACATCCATTCATGATAAAAAATACTCAACAAAGTAGGAACTGAATGGAAAGTCCTCAACATGGTCTTCCTTATTCACTGTCCAGCTTTTGCATGCATATGAGGTTACTGAAAATACCATGGCTTGGGTCAGGCACACCTTAGTCCTCAAGCTGACATCTTTGCTCAACACTTTAAAAAGGCCTTGTGCAGCAGATTTGACTAACGCAAATACATCATTCGATTTCCTGACTGCTGCTTCCGTGAGTGTTGCTAGTTCATCCAAAAAGAATGAAGTCCTTGACAAGTTCAATCTTTTCTCCATTGATAAGAATGTTGTTTATTGGTCCACTGGTGAGGATTTTTGTTTTCTTTACATTGAGATGTAGTCCATACCGAAGACTGTGCTCTTTTGATCTTCATCAGTAAATATTTTAAGTCCTCTTCACTTTCAACAAGCAAGACTGTATCATCTGAATATCACAGGTTGCAATGAGTCTTCCTCCAATCCTGATGCCACATTTTTCTTCATATAACCCAGCTTCTTGGATTATTTGCTCAGCATACAGGTTGAATAAGTATGGTGAAAGAATACAACCCTGTCACACAACTTTCTTAATTTTAAACCATTCAGTGTTCCCTTGCTCTGCTCGAACAATTGATTGTTGGTTCATGTACAGATTCCTCATGAGCACAATTATGTGTTCCAGAACACTCACGCTTCGCAATGTTGTCCATAGCTTGTCATGAACCACACAACTGAAAGCCTTTGCATAGTAAATATAGCACAGGTAAACATCTTTCTGGTATTCTCAGCTGTCAGCCAAGATCCATTGGACATCAGCAATAATAAACCTCTGGAAGTTCTCTGTCAATGTATGCTTGCAGCCATTTCTGTATTACCTTTAGTAAAACTTTACTTGCAAAGGATATCAAACATATTGTCCAATGATTTCCATATTCCATTGGATCACCTCTCTTTGGAATTGGCACAAATAATGGATCTCTTCCAATCAGTCAGCCAGATAGTTGTCTTCTAAATTTCTTGGCAGAGATGAGTGAGTGTCTGCTGTGCCACCTCACTTTGTTGAAAGATTTCAATTTTTATTCCATCAATTCCTGGTGCCTTGTTCTTTGCCAATTCTTTCAATGCACCTTGGACTTCTTCCTTCAGTATCATTGGCTCTTGATCATATGCTACCTCTTGAAATGGCTGAACATCAACCATTTCCTTTTAGTACAGTGACTCTGTGTATTCCTTCCATCTTCTTCTGATGCTTTCTGCATCATTCAATAATTTGCCCAGAGAATCCTTTAATAACGAAAGTCGAGACTTGAATTTTTTCTTCAGTTCCCCCAGCTTGAGAAATGCTGAATATGTTCTTTCCTTTTGGTTTTCTGACTCCAGATCTTTGCACATTGTTGTTGTTGTTAAGTGCCGTCGAGTTAGTTCCAACCCATAGCGACCCTGTATAGGGTTTCCAAGGAACAGCTGATGAGCTTGAACTGCCGACCTTGCAGTCTTTGCAGTCTAACGCATTAACCCACAGTGCCACACCATTAGAGACATGCAAATCAAAACAACTATGAGATATCCTCTCACACTAGCAAAAACAATGAAGTTCAAAAAAGCAGAGGACAATAAATGCTGGTGAGGTTGTAGAGAGACTGAGACTCTCCATCATTGCTGGTGGGATTGTAAAATGGTTCAACTATTCTGGAAAACATACGCTGCTTCCTCAGAAAGTTGGAAATAGAAATAACTTATGACCCAGCAATCCCTCTACTTGGTACATATCACATCAGTGTTTTTACAGCACGGCTCACAATACCAAAAAGATGGAGACAGCCTAAGTGCCCATCAATGGAAGAATGGATAAACAAACTTTAGTATACACACCCTATGGAATACCATGCCACCTTGAAGAATAACGATGAAGCTGCAAACCACATCATAAAGTGGATGAACCTTGAGGACATTATACTGAGTGAAATTAGTCAATTACAAAAGGGCAAATGTTACATAAGACCATTGTTATAAATGCTTAAGAAAAGATTTTCATACTAAAAGAAAAATTCTTTGATGGTTACCAGAGATGTGAGAGAGGGGACAGCAAGGCACAAGTTAGGGGACAGACACATGATATCTTGGGTGATGGTGAGGGCAATATACAAGGAAAGGGAGGGCAATACACAATAAGGGGGAAGGGTGGAAGAACAAGGAAGATAGGGGAAGACTTAGGGAGGTTTTCATGGGCTAAATGGGAAAGAGGTAAATAGTGATGTATACTCAACCTTGGAACAACAGGGCTATTTGATATAGGGACTGAGGCATAGTCTGAGTGGGTAAAAGAGGGAAAATAATGTTAAGGTGTTTGACTGTCGTGTGGATACTTGTTCCCCTTGCCCATTATTGCAAAATAAACATTTAAGTGGGATAGATAGGAAATATGGTTACAGCAAGCTTGGAAGCTCATCTTCAACCTATAACTGATTGGATTATCTAAAAGAGGTACTAGAATTTGCGACTGGTCCCTCCTGATGATATGTCCAAAGTATGAGAGAAGAAGTTTGGCCATCTTGGCCTCCAAGAAGCACTCTGGCTGCACTTCTTCCAAAGTGGATCTATTCGTTCTTTGGACATCCCATGACACTTTCAATATTCTCCTCCAACACCATAACTCAAAAGCATCAATTCCTCTATGGTCTTCCTTATTCACTGTCCAGCTTTCACATGCATATGAGGTTATTGAAAATACCATGGCTTGGGTCAGGCACACCTTAGTCCTCAAGATGGCATTTGCTCTTCAATACTTTAAAAAGATCTTGTGCAGCAGATTTGCCTAATGAAATACGTCTTCTGATTTCTTGACTGCTGCTTCCATGAGTGTTGATAGTTGACCCAAGAAGAATGAAGTCCTTGACAACTTCAATCTTTTCTCTGTTGATTAAGAATCTTGTTTATTGGTCCAGTGGTGAGGATTTTCGTTTTCTTTACATTGAGATGTAATCCATACCAAAGGCTGTGCTCTTTGATCTTCATCAGTAAATGTTTTAAGTCCTCTTCACTTCCAGCAAGCAAGATTGTATGATCTGCATATCGCAGGTTGTTAATGAGTCTTCCTCCAATCCTGATGCCACATTTTTCTTTATATAACCCAACTTCTTGGATTATTTGCTCAGCATACAGGTTGAATAAGTATGGTAAGAGAATACAACCTTGTCACACACCTTTCTTAATTTTAAACCTATCAGTGTTCCCATGTTCCCATGTACAAGTAAAAATTAAAGAGAATATGACAATTATTAAAGAGAGTCAAAGAGAATCTAATCTGAAATTACACGTTGGAAGAACACAGCATAACACTGAGACTATAGCGTTTTCAAGGAGTGGCTGGTGAGCTTGAGCTGCTGACCTTTGCAGTTCAGACTGACTTTGCAGTCCAATGCATTAGCCTACAGTGCCACACAGGAATTCCAATTAAATTAGTAGACACTAAAGAAAAGGGAAAAACTCCTTTAGACATTTTAGACAGAGCAGGTGACTTATAAAGCAAAAAATTAGATTTGCAATCAGGCATTCAGCAACAGTGCTTTATATGTCAGAAACACATGAAGTGCATACTTAAGAAAATCAGAGACATGGACATTTTACTCAGCAAATCTGACATGTATTAATGGCATATACAAATTATTATGAAATATAGGAATTCAGGAAATATTAATTCTATGAGCCTTTTTTTAAGGATAGCCAAACTTCGTCTCTCATACTTCGGATGTATCGTCAGGATGGACCAGTCACTGGAAAAGGATATCATGTTTGGTAAGGTGGAGGGTCAGAGAAAAAGAGGAAGACCCCTAGTGAGATGGATTGGCCAAGTGGCAGAATTGATGGACTCAAGCATGGCAACAGCAGTGAAGTTAGCCCATAAGGTCACTATGAGTCGGTACTGATTTGATGGCACCTAACAACAACAACAACATTACAGAATAAACTCGGAAAGCCAGAATGCTTAGAGAGAGATCTACATCTGTACTAGAGTGAGGATGTATTGTTCCTTGCAGAACTATGTTGTTGTTGCTAAGTGCTGTGGAGTCAGTTCTGACTCATAGCAACCCTGTATATAGTTTGAACTATCCACCTTGTGGTTCGCAGTCTGGTGCTGATTCTACAGTGCCACACCAGGAGTCCTTGTAGAATGATAACTGTGAGTTAAAACCTCAGCATATAGTATACAATGGCTAAACCATGTATATGTATTATAGCTATGTTGAAGCTATAAAAAATGGTGGAAAATGGGAAAGGAGTATGCATAAAGATGTTTCTAATAATCATATTAGTGGCAGTAGTGGTATTATTGCTATTCTGAGACTTTTAAAAAGTGTGTAATTTAGATAAAGAAAATAAATAATTTCAAGTACCTATTTCTGTCCACTGGAAAGGCCTGGGAACAAGGAGCAATAAGGATTCCTGGTACCAGACTGTGGTCTTGAGATACTATTTCTTACTAAAAGAAACCAGGGCTTCTTAAGGAAATGGCTAATTCTAGGCCTATTCCAAGAACTGCTCAAAAAGAAAGATCTTGTCACACAGATTACAAACAAGTATCAAAGACTATCAGAGTCATGGGAAAGAGACATGGTCAAAAATGGGATAAAATGCTTCAGTGATATGTTTAAAATAATAAATTCAAAGGATATTTTTTAAGAAACTAATTGGTCATATCTCCAGAGACCAACCAACTCATTACCATAAAAGCTGGTAATGAAAGGGAAAGAATCAAGCATTTATCTTTCCTATGTGGCGCTGTGCATTAATGCTCCAGACTGCAAAGTCAGCGGTTCAAGCTCACCAGCTGCTCCTGAACCCTATACAGAGTCGCTATGAGTCGGAACCAACTTGATGGCACTTAACAACAACAACATACAAACTATATTTACTGGATAACAAGATAATATATGAGGGAAAACCGCTCTTTAGAAAAGCATCCCAAATAAATAGAAAAGAAATGATAAAATTAGAATTCCTTCATGTTAGTTTCCTCAAGGAAGCATTGGACCCAGGCATTAAGTATCAATAGCTACCAAAAGAGAACATCATTCCTGATAAAAGAATGCATCAGCTAATCTGCCAAAGGGTTAAGGTCTCACTTTGTAACTGAGGATCATGTTGCACTGTAGCAGCAGTGTGCAATCAACTGGGTCCTCATTGTAACCGAAACTCAATAGATCAAATGCCCTGGATTCTCCAACTGATAAACCATGAGGAAGAAAAGAAGGCAGGGGCAGGGAATGAAAATGCAAACTGGGGGCTAAAAAAGACACTAAATAAAAAACAAATCCAAGTCTTCAATGGACAATATTAAACCAGAGTACCTTGGGTGAAGGAGAAAAAAAAACAAAAAAACAATCAAGTAACCATCTCTCCCACAGCACAGTCTACTCAAGTCATGTTCAATAATCCATGGTGATAATTCATTGCCACAGAGAACTCAGATACCACACTCACAGTTACAGGGTTTATTGGGGAAGTTAACAGGTTATAATTCAGTGTCAGAAATGCTCAGGCACAGCTCTTCCAGTTGAGACAGCCCCTCCTCAGTCACGATCACAGGCAGACTTCTCACTGCCCAGGCAATGTTACAAAGCTCTTTTAGGGTTGTTGGTATGTAAGTGCCCATAGGACACACCATTCCACCATCAGCTTCAGCCTGAAGGCACTCAGCTCAGCTCCATGGATCAGCACACATAACTCTCCCACTTAAGTTCCTGGTGGCACCCCACGCTGCAAGGCAGCCTAATACCCAAAGTCACTCAGTTTTACTTGCTCCATGAGCTGGGAAGCCCACTGCTTTGTCATGTTCTTGGCTCTTGATTCCGCTGTTGCTGCTCCTCTGCCAACACAGCTTTCTGTCCTTGTGCCAAGGAGGTTCAGTGCATAGGGACCTCGGGGTCTAAAGGACGCACTTCATTCCTGGCTATTTTTCTTTGAGATCCTCCCTCCTGCTTCTGAGATGGTTCATTCTGAACCCATATTAGAGTTCCAGGTTTTGACAATCACAATGAACTTTGTTAACAATCACAACTGAATCATATCGCCCTATCATCATCTTCTACCATCTTCTCTTAACCAGACCCAGCAGTGTGGGGAAATGTTGTTTGGTGGGAGTTACAAAGACTATGGGTAGACTAGCAATTTAAAGTAATTCACTTCACTGCAGGTACCCACATGGGAGGCAAATATAAAAGAGGAATTATGATAAAAAGCGGTTACTTTTGGTAGTAAACAGAGGTTGATTGTGGACAGAGCAATCACATGAAGGGCTTTTAGAATAGCTAAAAAATTCTGTTTCTTGACCCAAGTGGTGATTCTTGACCCCACTTTATAATAATTCAGTAAGCTATCCATTAAGTCCAGGTGTGGCACTATAGGATCAGCACTGGACCACAAAGTCAGTTTGAACAGCAAGGTCAGAAGTTCAAACTCACTAGCTGCTCTCTGGAAACCCTATACAGGGTTGCTATGAGTCGGATCTGACTCAACAGCATTTAACAACAACAATCCACTTGTTTGGGATGATTTTGTTTAATAACAGTTCTGTTTTATAATTTCTTATTTAAAAATTAACAGACATCATACTTAATGTTGAAATATTAAAAGCACTTCCATTAAAATGAAAAAGAAGTTACAGCTCCCATTTAATTTTAAAGCATACTAGAAGTCCAATTCAGAGTAGGGCAAGAAAAGAGTAAGTAAAAAGAGAATGCTTAGTTCCATACTCTCATTATCTGCAGGCAATAAGGTATGTCTACAGGTTGTTGCTGTTGTTGTTGTTGTTATGTGCCGATGAGTTGGCTCCAACTCATAGTGACCCTATCTGGTCCTGCACCATCCTCACATTTGTTGCTATGTTTGAGCTCACTGTTGTAGCCAAATGAAGGACCCCAAAACTTTCAGGACCTTCACTGCTACATGTTGTTGTTAAGTACCATTAAGTCGGCTCTGACCCATAGTGACCCTGCATTTCCAAGGAGCTTGAACCACTGACTTTGTGGTTTAAATCAACTTTGCATTCCAGCAAATTAATCCACAGCACCACTCCAGGACTCATAGGAAACGTGTAAGAATCTACAGAACATCTCTTATAATTAATCAAATTGTTTATCAAAGTGATTGGATCAATATATAAAAATCAACTGCCTTTTAATATAGCAAACTAAAAAGTAATTTTTTGAAGTTAAATTTGCAATATTAACCAAATATACAAGATTTTAACAGATCAACTTCCAAAACTTTATTGAAAAAAATTAGTGAACGCAGATATGCCAGGTTCATATGAAGACATGACATACTAAGCATGCCAGTTGTTCTCACACAGACATGCAAATTCAATATGTGTCCATTGAAACATGTTCTTCCCTTTTATTTTCTAACTATAGGTCTTTGCACATTTCATTATAATGCTTGCCTTTGTATTCTCCAGTCGACCTTGGAAATTTTCTATTCACTTCTCTTATTTTCTCATTTCTTCCATTTGCTTTAGATTCTCTAAACTCAAGAGCAACTTTCAGTCTTTAGTGAAATCCATTTTGGTCTTTTCTTTCTTTCTTGTCTTTTTAAATGAC
>NW_006411726.1:0-4351 GCF_000296735.1 Chrysochloris asiatica
AAAATGAGGAAGACTCCCAGTGAGATGGATTGGCAAAATGGCAACATCATGGCAGTATTTCATTCTTTTGTGCATAGGGTGGCTATGAGTCGGTACCAATTCGATGGCACTTAACAACAACAACAAACAACAACAAATCATTCTATACCTGTGTTTGTCTTCTGAATAATTAATAAACTTACTTTCTGTAGAAATTTATAAATTTAGTTTTGAGACACAGATGTCATCAACCACCAATTACTGATCCAAATATATTATTTCTTAAATGTCTGTTACACTTGTATTGGCCCATTTGGCAAAATATATCTACTTATCCTGGTGTGGCACTGTGGATTAATGTGCTAGACTGCAAAGTCGATTTGAATCACAAGGTTGGTGGTTTAAGCTCACCAGCTGCTCCTAAGAAACCTTATACAAGGTAGGTATGGTTTGGAAATGACTTGATGGCACTTAATAACAACAATAACATCTACTTATCAGTGTAGACCACGACTCTTCTGTCAGTTTGTCATACTGTGGTGGCTTGTGAGTTGTTGTGATTCTGGAAGATATGCCATGGTATTTTAAATACCAGCAGGACCAGCCATGGTGGACAGGTTTCAGATGAGCTTCCAGATGAAGACAGACTAGGAAGAAGGAGTGAAGAACTACTTCCTAATGAAAACCTTATGAATAGCTGAGAAACACTGTCAGATATAGTGCCAGAAAATGAGCCCCTCAGGTTGGAAGGCACTCAAAATGCAACTGGGGAAGAGCTGTCTCCTCAAAGTAGAGTTGACCATGATGATGTGAATGGAGTAAAGCCCATGGGAGTAAAGTCTGTGGGATCTTCATTTGTTGATGGGGCACAACTCAAAATGAATAGAAACAGCTGTAAACATCCATTGAAAATTGGAACATGGAATGTATAAAGTATGAATTTGGGAAAATTGGAAATTGTCAAAACTGAAATGGAATACATAACCATTGATATCTTAGGCATTAATGAGCTGAAATGAACTTGTATTGGCCATTTGGAATCAGACAACCACATGGTTTACTATGCCGGGAATGACACATTGAAGAGGAATGGTGTTGCATTCATTGTCAAAAAAGAACATATCCAGGACTTCAGGTTCTGGCAGCTGCTGAGACAGAGTCAGATAGAACAGGCTCCATGGGGGAGGGACTAAAACCCAGAGAAGCTGCTCTCACAGAACAGCACCAGAGCTCTGGATCTAGCATAGGGTACAGGGCATCAGTTTCCTGCACACACCAGTAAAAAAAAATCATGGTATAAAGGAAAATACTGCAATTTAGGAATCGCTCTAGGTGCAGGACTCCCTCTGTGGCCACCCAGTCTGGGTGGAGTTCAGAGGGTGGGGCCACAGCCAGACAGGCATGGGGAACCTGCGCTAAAAGTGTTGCAATGACATTTGCAAATGGAGGTGCGGGGGGGGGGGGGAATTCAACACATTTTTTTCCTCCTCTTCCCTGCCACACTTTCTTTGCCCAGCCCAGACGCCTTCTGGCGGGTGGATGCACACCCCCCAGAAAAGAGGTCCAGAGTTGAGTCCACAGTTTTTCCCATGGCACAAAGAGAAAGAGCCCTATTGGACCCAAGGGCGAATCATTGGCAGCTGCTTATGATGTCAGCCTCTGGGTCACAGCCCTAAAATTAACTCACAAAGGACCCTTTACTCCAGCATATCTGGCAAGAAAAAGGCAGGCCTATCAGGCCTGAAAGACAAACCATATGAACAATTTGTAAAACCCCAACATAAAAGGACGCAACTATCTCGAGAATTACACTGTGCACACGCAGATAACTAACTGACCTTCACAGAAAAAAATAGTAGAAAATCATTCTCCCATTAACTTCTCAATATCTATCTATGCACCTCTGTGGTGGTGACTAGAGGAGGAGCCTCAGTGAGTGGTCACCCCCATCCATGGCTGGAGGCCTCTACAGTGTACACACACTGCTTGTATAGCAAGGTGACTGGCCAGTCTACCACAGTTTTACTTTTGTTTCAAAGTGGTGGTTTTTGTCTCTGCTATTATATTGCTCCTGTTTTTGGTCCTTTTGATCACACACTATTCCTGGAGGTGGGAGCTTTTTCTCCCTACATTACCCAAGAAGAGACCACAATCATGGACATATAGCCAAGCTACAAGCATACCCCATAATATTCAACATTGAGACAAGAGCCAATAACAGCTGTTAAGTATTACATGTGAAAAAGGAAGACTATCTCCAGATCATATCCACCAGGGGACCCCAGTAAGCTTAATAACACAGCAACAAACATCCATTTAAGTATTGAAAACTCACATAACTACTGGAAATGACCAATAAAAAAAAAAAACAACAAAAGATCTCAAAACATGTCCAAAAAGAAAAAAAGAGTAACTAAGACAAATGAGCTGGAGACAGACAAAGGCTTTCTAGAAGAGGAAGAGCATGTTTTGGATTTTCCTGAGAAGGAATTCAGAAGAATGATATGGAAACAAATTCAAATGCTCCACAAAGGGGTGGAGGCAAACAAGGAAGAAGTCATGAAAGTACTACAACAGTAAACAAACAAGATTGATACAGCATTGGAAACAATTCAAAACCTGCAAAAAAGAGGTCCAGATGATTATTAATAAAGTATCAGAAATGGATAATACACTGCAGGGGGAAAGGAGCAGAATCGAAGAGATGGAAGCCAGAACCAGCAAGCTGGAAGACAAATCTCTCAATACTGCTAAAATAGAAGAGCAAGCAGAAAAAAGGATAAAAAACAAAACAAAAACCCCAGAAGAGTGTCTAAGAATCATGCTGGATAACACGAAGAGGAACAACTTAAGAATTATTGGCAAGGAATTAAGTATTAAGTACCAGATCCTTATTTACCTGAAATGAAACAAGTACCTGTACACCTTGCTCCAGGAAATAGCTCTACTGATACCGCAAAGTTTTAAATGACTTTGATTTTTGCAAGATAAGTCTAATTTAATTATAGTCTAGAAAAACCCATTCATAAAAGTACTTGATTATGAGTCTTTTATTTAGTGGATAAACAAGCTGTACTTTTGTTATTTAAAAATTCAGATGTTACTTATTATGTTCACATATGTGTATTAGTGTGGACTTTAAAAATTACTATATGATGTGAAGTTATTTAAAATTAATAATAGCCACAGATGTAGACCATTTAATTACTCAAAAAATTCTGTAGTCAAATTTAAAATAAAATATAATGATTTTGAAAAAAAAAAAAAATTATTGGCATTCCAGAACAGGAAAAATCAGAGAAACCCACAGAAGAGATAATTGAAGAGCTTCTGGAAGAAAATTTCCCTAACATCTTGAAAGATAAGAAGATAAACATTCAAGAAACTGAATGTACCTCAGGAAGGATAGACCCCAAAAGAAGGTTACCAAGACATATAATAATCAAGCTCTCCAAAATCAATGACAAGGAGAGAATTCTAAAAGCGGCCAGGGAAAACAGAAGTGTTACTTACAAAGGCAAGCAAATCAGATTAAGCTCTGACTTCTCAGCAGAAACAATGCAGGCAAGAAGGCAATGGGAAGACATATACAAAACCTTAAGGGAAAAAAAACAAAACAAAAACTTGCCAACCAAGAATTGCCTATCCAGCAAATCTGTCAATCAAATATATTGGTGCAATCATAACATTCCAGGATAAACAGACGCTAAGAAGCTTATGTCAAAGCCAATACAGCATTTCAAAACGTCCTACAGGGAGTTCTTTGGACTGAAAACCAATAAGAACAGACAACAACCAGAGACTGACAGGCTCGGCAACACCCCTGAAACTCAGACAATGGATAGCAGAGTCCAGAATAGAACAAAACTACAACAACAAATTCAAAGGAGCTGAAAGGCCAACTGAAAATCAAAATAATATCAATGTCAAAGAAGGAAAAAAATGTAAGAACAGTGATCCAGATAGTGAGGAGGCCAGGTACATTACAGGATAGAATAGATTGTCTTAAGTGGAGAGAAAAGTGGGAGAATTTAATACAGCACTCTTGAAAAGGAACAGAACAACCAGAAAGAAACTTGACAAAATTACAGAGGAACTAAACAGCACAATCAAACAACTTGACCTCATAGTTGTGTACAGAACATTTAACCCAACAACAGCACAATATACATTCTTCTCCAGTGCACATGAAACAATCTCCAGAATTGACCAACATCAAATTACTACAAAGCATCTTTTCAGACCACAATGCTATAAAACTAGAAATCAACAATAAGAAGACCAAGGAAATAAAGTCGAATACATGGAAACTGAATAACACTCTGCTGAAAGTGAAGAAATTAAATGTGAATTCATAAAGTTCCTAGAAACA
>NW_006411726.1:7110-7814 GCF_000296735.1 Chrysochloris asiatica
GGAATAGAATCAAGAATCCAGAAATTAACCCATCCACATACAGCCAACTGATTTTTGACAAAGTGCCTAGGTATATTGCATGGGGAGGAGATAGTTTCTTTAACAGATGGTGCTGGCAGAACTGGAAAGGGATATGCAAAAGATTGAAACAAGACCTTTACCTCACAACTTTACCCTATGCAAAAACCAACTCGGCATGCAATAAAGACCTAAATGTGAAACTCAAAATTATGAAGGTCATCAATGAAAAAGTAGGGACAAATGTGAGGGCTCTAATACAGGGGATACACAGATTATCAAACATTTTGAAATTACATGAACAAAAGTAGACAAAATAGATGATTGGGACATACTAAAAATTAAAAACTTATGTGCGTCAAAAGACTTCACCAAAAGAGTAAAAAGGAAACCGACAGACTGTGAAAATTTTTTTGCAACGACACGTCAGATAAGGGACTCATTTCTAAAATATATAGGAAACTACAACACCTCTACAAGAAGAAGACAAATAACCCAATTTAAAAAAGGGCACAGGGCATGAACAGACATTTCTCCAAGGAAGAGATCCGGTCAACCAACAAACATGAAGAAATGTTCACGATCACTAACCATTTGTTGTTGTTGTTGTTAAGTGCCGTCGAGTCGGTTTCGACCCATAGCGACCCTGTACAGGGTTTCCGAGGGTGTAAATCTTTACGGGAGTA
>NW_006411726.1:11444-12960 GCF_000296735.1 Chrysochloris asiatica
AGTTCAAGCTCACCAGCTGCTCCTCAGAAACCCTATACAGGGTTGCTATGGGTCGGAACCGACTCGATGGCACTTAACACACTTAACAACAACAACATAAAGGCAAGAAGTGACTGGTTTACAAGCTTTCAAGAGGGAGCCTAGTTCCAGACGGGGCCAAGGAAGGTAGACTCTTCACTGAATGATTTCTAATCTGTTGGGACCGGGCTGGAGAAAGCAAATGGGAATAAAAATCTTGTTGTACAATAGTGAATAATTGCCATCAGGACCGACTGTGAGGGTAGGAAATATAGTGGTAGATGTTTTTTTGCCAAAAGAAGGGGAGAGATTGATTTTGCAGATCAGGAGCAGAGGTCCCTGAGATCATCTAGTGAGAAGAGCAGAGAGCGGAACCCTGTCCAGAGAGGCAGAGATGCCAGGGATGGAGACAGAGGTGATGATGTGGACAGATGGAGCAGCTAGGGACACTAAACTTGGGGAGGGGAGGGGCTGTGTGCTGATAGCCAGGGGGTAAGCCTGTAGAGTGTACCCTTTGGTTATTTGATGATGCATGAGGAGATTGTAATCATTGCAATGAAACAAAATATGATAGGATGAATGTAAAATGGATATTCTTCCATGTAAACCTCACAATAAAAACTTATTAAACCGCAACATATCAGTCATGAGGTACAAGGCTGTCTTTGATAGGATAATATCCATGCGCCTTCAGGGAAGACCAGTTAATACCACTATTATTTAAATTTACGCACCAACCACTAAAGCCAGTGAGGATGAAACGGAAGAATTCTACCAACTTTTTCAATCTGAAATTGATCAAACATGAACTCAAGATGTATTGGTCATTACTGGTGATTGGAATGCAAAGGTTGGGAACAAAGAGGAAGGATCAGTAGTTGGAAAATATGGCCTTGCTGATTGAAATGATGTTAGAGATCACATGATAGAATTCTGCAAAATCAATGAATTGTTCATTTCAAATACCTTCTTTAAATAGCACAAGAGACAATTATACACATGGACTTCACCAGATGAAATACATAGAACTCAAATTGACTACATCTGGAGAAAGACATAATGGAAAAGCTCCATATCATCAGTCAAAAGAAGGACAGGGGTAGATTGTGGAACAGACCATCAATTGATCATATGAAATTCAAACTGAAGCTAAAGAAAATGAAAACAAGTCCACGACAGCCAAAATATATCCTTGAATATATCTCACCTAAATTTAGAAATCACATGAAGAACAGATTTGATACATTAAACACTAATGACTAAAGACCAGAAGAGTTGTGGGATGATATCAAGAATATCATACAAGAAGAAATAAAAAAGTCATTAAGAAGACAAGAAAGAAGGAAATGATCAAAATGGATGGCGGAAGAGACACTGAAACTTGCTCTCCAGCATAGAGATGCTAAAGCAAATGGAAGAAATGAGGAGGTACAAGATTTGAACAGAAAATTTCAAAGATCAGCTCAAGAAGACAAAGTCAAATATGACACCAAAATTT
>NW_006411727.1:0-7851 GCF_000296735.1 Chrysochloris asiatica
GATATGGTCATCTGCTTTTGCTTCTTGGGCATGTTTAATGTTTATCTGTGGCCCTAATAATTAATTAAGTATGTATTTTGGTAATTTTTTATGTTTTCTGATTACCTCCAGGAATATGTGATCAGGATGTGGTCTTCTCTTTTCACTCTCCTTATTGCTTAACTCAGAGTAACTTTTTTGGGCCTCAGTTGGACCTGGGCCTCAGCGGCGGGCCGTTTGGGCCTCGGGCGGGTCGGTTGAGCCTAGGCGGGCGGTTTGGGCCTCTGGGGGCCTGGGTGTCAGCCACCGGGCTGCAGGAGGGTTGGGCCTCAGGCGGGTGGTTTGGGCCTCGGACTGGTGTTTTGGGCCTTGGGTGGGCGGATTGGTCCTCGGGGGGCCTGTGCCTCAGGGACCGGGCTGAGGGCAGATTGGGTCTCAGTGGCACTGGGCCTTGGTGACCGGGCTACGTGGCGGGTTGGGCCTCTGGGCCCCTGGGCCTCAGCGACCTGGCTATGCGGCGGGTTGGGCCTTGGGGGCTCTGGACCTCGGCGGCAACCAGGCTTTGGACCGTCTGGGCTGCGAGGCGGGTTGGCGATTTGGGCCTTGGTTGGGCCTGGGCCTTTGTGACCAGTCTGTGGGCAGGTTGGACCTCAGGGCAGGCCTTGGCCTCAGTGGGCGGGCCTATGCCTTGGGCATTCCTGAGCCTCGGCGGCTTTGCAGAGGGCTGGTCTAGGCCAGGGCAGTAGGGGCTGGGGGTAATGGCTGCAGAGAGGTATTTGATGACGTAAAAAATGCCTCTCTCAGTCTCTCTGTACCATGGGTACCCCGGATTTCCTGATATCCACACCTATATCCCTCTCTATTTGTTCGGCTTTTTAAGTTTATGCTTCCTTTTCTCTGGAAATGCAGCCTTCTAAGTGGGGTTGCTGTAGCCCTGCAATCCAAGGTCTACAGGGTGCAGAGGCACTCGCCGGCGCCAACGCGGAAGCAGGAGCCGCATGCAGGCAGGCAAAAGCTCAAAATGTCTGTAATTCCTCAGCAATTTGATCTTTTAAAAAAAACGAGTTCAGAATGTTGAAATATAAGATCTTATGTTTGTTCAAAGGTTGTCTGTCTGCTAGACAGAGGTTTTTTACGTGCGATTCCGCCCCTTTTCGCCGAGACTGCCCTACCTGAGCTGCCTGGTCAGGGAAGCGCCGGAAGTCCCTCCCACACCTAAACTTTTCAATTTTATTTTCTATGGTTAAAATATGTCAACACCATGTTGTTGTTGTTGTTATGTGCCATGGAATTGGTTCCAACTCATAGCAACCCTGCACAGGATTTCTGAGGCTGTAAATCTTTACAGGAGCAGAAAGCCTCATCTTTCTCCTGTGGAACAGCTGGTGGTTTTGAACTGTTGACTCTAAGGATAGCAGCCTGATTTGTAACCACTACGTTTTTTAAAGACCATTCTTTCTAGTGCCATTTACAAGTTAAAAAACATTCTTAAATGTAGAAAATGCTAGTTTTTCATGCTCATAAGAATATTATAATATACTTTAAATCAATTAAAATATCCTATCATATTGATTTTTTTTACAAACATAACCCATCTGTTATTTGACTGGGCAGTTATCTGTCTGGGAGAGCTGTTAAGGGGAATTACTGATGTTCTAAAAATTACAAATCATCTCATCTCACCATAATTTTCTTTTGTGCTTTGAACTTGAGAAATGACACAGGTCCACACAGTACATAACAGGATAAACTTAACAAGTTGTGGTCAACAAGTTGAAATGAGAGAAAACTTCCTTCATCTTTCATCAGCTGAGCACCTGAGACCAATCTACATTTTGACAGTGTTCAATTGTCAGCCAATTGTAGACTAAAAACTTTTTCTCAGAGAGACTTTAACCAACTCAGAACTCATTAGCAAGGAGTTCTCAGTGGTCAAACTAGCTTCCTACATAATGTTCAGACCAAAGCTTCTTCATGTAAGTCTGGTTTTAATAATTTCAAAGTTTTTCTTAATTAGAGCAAATAGACATGGCAGTTTCTTTAATACATTTAATGAGCTATTTAATGATACATAGGATATCCGAATGACATCTTTTTCTCTGATTAGTTATTTCTCTTGAAGTTATCTTGAATTTAAATTCTGCCTTATGTCCCTTGGATATTTTCTCTATTAAAAAATATATAAATAGAACACTGAAGCAACGAATTTGAAAGTTAATAGATCAGCTACAATTGATGTAGCAATTCAGGAAGGGTCTGGTCATGAACATTAAATAGCCTTTGCAAAGCCAAGACACCTGGTTCTTTTCCGGTTATTAAAAATAGTCTAACTTGTGCTCTATAATTGTATTAAATCTTTAACATCACTGTAACTTTTTGTTGTTGTTTCTCCATAAAAAATGCCAATGTAATTTTGGAGGAGTAGCCAGTTGTCTATAGAAAGAACATGGAGTCTGGAGTCAGGAAGACCTGAGTTTAATCACCCATTCTCTCTAGTTATGAAAAGTTGGAAAATTACAACTCTGGAATTATTTCCATCTCTATAATATGGGTATAAAATGACACAGTGTTAAGGTCCAAAAGACCCCAAATTCAAACATATTCTATAAGAGATCCTTTTAATGAGTCTTAAACAGGACAAAGACAATGGAATCCACTGATTCATGGCCATGAGGGTAAATTAAATATGATAGTGAATAAAGGAAATGATTACAAATGATTGGTGGCAGATCAATACGTCACTATTGAAGGCGGGACTACAGAGTGGGAAAGAACCATGATTTGAATACTTACATAACTGCATATTTTAAAAGCTTACAGGATTGGTTCTGGGACTTTGACTATCTGCCTACATGGTGGTCAGCCCTGAGTTATAGTCATAGTCACCAGAACCCCAACTTTTACTGAACTTAAACAACAGGCTGTTATTTCCAGTAAAGCACTGAGGACATTCCTAGGCAAGTTTCACAGTTCTCTGTGCAACCTGAGGGCAAAACAACCCCTCCAGGGATTGTAATCTATTTTCAAATATACTCTTCCTATGGGGAAACTGCAATTCTTTAGGCTTGTCAGAGAGGTGTCCAAGCAAGACACAGTGCTGGTTTAATGGTCAGAAAGAACTTAAATGGTGTCTGAACTTCCAAAAGCCTCAAAATGGTATTAGGGCACCTACTGTAGGCTATAGCCTTTCATAAACCAAGTACTTTAGAATTTAACCTCAAACACAGTACCTACTTTACAAGATTCTAATGAGGATTATACAATTTGATACATGTAAAACATTTAGAAGTTTCAGTGGTGCTTCCAAACTAGGAAGGAGGACATGGAGATCTGCTTCCCCCCAAACTGGCCAATGAAAACTTTATGAATTGCTATATAGTGCCAGAAGATAAGGTCCTCACAATGGAAGGCACTGTTGCCTCTTTAAAGTAGAGTCGACCGTAATGACTTGAATGGAGTAAAACTTTCATGACTTTCATTTGCGGGTGTGACACAACTCTAAATAAGAAGAAACAGTTGCGAACATCCATTAATAATCAGAACATGGAATGTACAAAATATGAATCTAGCAAAATTGGAAGTCATCGAAAATGATGTGAAATGTAAGACGATTGATAAATGAGCTGACATTGATTGGTATTGATCATTTTAAATCAAATCATATAGTCTTCTATGCCAGGAATGATGAAGAGCAGTGTTGTCACACTCATTGTCAAAAAGAACACTTAAAGTTCTATCCTGAAGTATAACACTGTCAGTGATAGGTTAATATCCACACACCTGTAGGCATTCCAGTTACTCTGACGATTATTCAGATTTACGCACCAACCAAATATGCTATAGATTGAGGAAATTAAATAATCTTAATCAATTTCTGCAGTCTGAAATTGTTCAAGCATGCAGTCAAGTTGCATTTATAATCACTGGTGATTGGAATGCAAAAGTTGGAAACAAAGAAAAATATGATCTTAGTGTTAGAAATAACAACAAAGATGGCATGATAGAAATTTGCAAGACCAACAACTTACTCATTACAAATATCCATTTGCAACAACATAAATATGGACCGGGCCAGATGGATTACACAGGAATCAAATTGTCTGCATCTGTGGAAAGAGACAGTGAAGAAGCTTAATATCATCAGTTAGAACAAGGCCAAGGGCTGACTGTGGAGTAGAGCATCATTTGCAAGTTCAAACTGAAACTTAAGAAATTAAAAAAAAAAAAAAAAAAAAGCCCACAAGAGCCAAAGTATGACTTGGAGTATGTCCCACCTGAATTTAGAGACTATCTCAAGAATAGGTTTGACACACTAATGACCTAAGGCCAAACTAGTTGTGGAATTACATCAAGGGCATCATATATGAAGAAAGTAAAAACCATTTAAAAGACAGGGAAAAAAAAACAAACAACAACAACCAAAATGGAAGTCAAAAGACAAAGAATTATAATGAAATGTGCAAGAATCTAAAGTTAGAAAACCAAAAGGGAAGAACACACTTGGCTTTCCTTAAGCTGGAAGAACTGAAAAAAAATAGAAGCCTCAAACTGCAATGTTGAAGGATTCTATCTATGGGTAAGATACTGATGGATGCAGGAAAGATCACAGTAAGAACCACAGAGAGGATTTGGGATATCTGTTGTTACATGGAGGGGATTGAAATAATTGAAATGACACAAAGTATATCATTTGTTGATTGTAAGACTGATGATCATCTCTTTACTCAATTTACAATAAAAAGTTTCAAAAATAGAACAAAAGAAGATGGAATCAATAGCAGAGGAGTGACTGCATTAAAAGAATTGATCTGTATTTAACTATTTAAGGAATCCTGGTGTGGCACTGTGGGTTAATGCGCTGGACTGCAAGGTCAATTTGAACTGCAAGGTCTGTGATTCAAGCTCACCAGTTGCTCCTAGGAAACCTATACAAGGTCGCTGTGAGTTGGAAGTGACTCAACGGCACTTAACAACAACAATATGACCAAGAACTGATGATATCAAAGGAAGAAGTTCAAGCTGCACTGAAGGCATTGGTGAAAACCAAGGCGCCAGTAATTACAGGATACCAATTGAGATGTTTCTACAAATGGATGCAATGTTAGAAGTGCTCGCTTATCTATGCCAAGAAATTTGAAAGACCACTACCAAGCCATCTGACTGAAAGAAATCTATATTTGTGCCAATTCCAAAAAAAGTTGATCCAACAGAATGCAGAAATTATTGAACAATAACACATGAGTAAAATTATGCTGAAGATAAGTCAAAAACTGTTGTAGCAGTACATTGACAGGGAGCTGCCAGAAATTCAAGTCAGAGAGGACATGGAATGAAAGATTTCACTCTGATGGATCTTACCTGAAAGCAAAGACTACCAGAGAAATATTTATCTGTGTTTTATTGACTATACAAAGGCAAATTATGGGTAACATGAGAATAGAAATTCCAGGAAACTTAATTATTCATCATGCATAGATCTTTAGAGTCTTTAGAACAGAATAAGGGGATACTGCGTGGTTTAAAGTCAGAAATCGTGTGAGTCAAGGTTGTATATTTTCACCATACTGATTAATTCTGCTGTTGTTGTTAAGTGTCATCGAGTTGGTTCCAACTCAGAGTGACTCTGTATAGGGTTCCCTAAGAGTGAGTTTGAACTGCTGACCTTGTGGTTCAAATTGACCTTGAGGTCCTGCACTTACAAAGAAGAATATGACATCAGGGTTGGAGGAAGACTCACTAACAGCCTGGGACATGCAGATGACCCAATTTTGCTTACTGAAAATGAAGAGGACTTGAAGCACTTAGTGATGGAGTTGAAAAAACACAGCTTAAATATGGCTTATTCCTCAATTCAAAGAAAACAAAAATGTTCACAATTGGATTATGGTGTTGGCAAAGAATATTGAATATGCCATTGATGGCCAGAAGCATGAAGAAATCTGATTTAGAAGAAGTAACATCCAGTTCAGAGTGCTTTTTCACCAGCCACTTCTTGGAAACCCTATTCAGGGTTGCTATGAGCTGGAACCAACTTGATGACCTATAACAATGACAACAAGTTTGGACATATCCCCGGGGACCAATTCCTGGAGAAGAACATCATGGTTGGAAAAGCAAAGGGTCAGTGAAAAAGAGGAAGACCATTAACAAAATGGATTGACAGAGTGGCTACAACAGTGTATTGAAGCAAAACAGTGATTTTGAGAATGGTTCAGTAATTTGTTTTATTGAATGGACTTGATGGCACCTAACAATAACAACAAAGCACTTAGAACAGTCCTTGACACACAGTAGTGCTCAATAAATAAGATACTCATAACTTTTACTATAGTTATTATGAATAAAACTGGAGTTATAAAAATAACTCAAAAGCTAGTACATAGTAGGAATGCCACCACTTGTCTGTCAGTTTGTTGTACTCTAGTGGCTTGTGCTGGAAGCTATGCCACGGGTAATTTAAGTGTCACCCATATTGGACAGGTTTCAGTGGAGCTTTGAAACTAAAGTAGATTAGGAGGAGGGAGAGGTGGACCACTTCTGAGTGGGTGGCCACTGAAAACTTTATGAATTTCAGGAGCCCATTTTTCTGATACAATGCCAGAAGAGGAGCCTTTTTAGATTAGAAGGCAAAGAAAATATGACTGGGGAAGAGCTGCCTCCTCAAAGTAGAGTTGACCATAATGGATGTGCCCATTATGGATGTAGTAAAATTTTCAGGACATTAATTTGCTGATAGGACACAACTTGAAATGAAAAGAAACAGCTGCAAACAAAACATTCATTAATAATCAAAATATGAAATATACAAAATATGAATCTAGGAAAACTAGAAGTTGTCAAAAATGAAATGGAATACATAAAGATAAATGTATTTGGTACTAAGAGCTGAAATGGATAGGTACTGATCATTTGAATCAGGAAATTATATGGTTTACAAGGCTGGGAATGAAAAACTGAAGAGTAATGACATCACATTCATCATCAAAAAGAGCATTTCAAGATATATCATGAAGTACAAAACTGTGATAAGATAATATCCTTACATCTATATGGAAGACTAGTTAATACCACTATTAGTCAAATTTACTCACCAACCACTAAAGACAATGATGATGAAATTGAAGAATTCTCTTCAGAAATTCACCAAACATGCAATTAAGATGCATTGATAATTAATGGTGATTGGAATGTGAAAGTTGGAAACAAAGAGAAAGGATTGGCACTGGTGATAGAAACTATTCTGGAGATCCTGGGATAGAATTTTGTAGCAGTGATGACTTATAAATTGCTAATGCTTTTTTTCAACAAGGTGGAAAGAGGAAGTCAAGTATAAGGAAATGTGCAAAGAAGAAGAATGAAAAAACCAAAAGAGAAGAACGTGGTCAACATTTTTCAAGCTGAAAGAACTGATGAAAAGATTCAAGCCTCAACTTGAAATCTTGAGGGATCTAATGGATTCCAGGTGTGACACTGTAGAATCTGCACTGGACTTTGAACCACAAGGTTGGCAGTTCAAACCCACTAGTTGTTCCTCAGAAATCTTATAAAGAGTTGCTATGATTTGGAACCATTTCTATGGCATTTAACAACAACAACATTATCAAAATGTTGCATGATTCAGAAAGTATCAAAAGAATATGGGAGGAATATACAGAATTACTCTACCCAAAAAAATGGTTGAATTACACCCATATCAAAAATAGCATATGATCAAGAACCAATGGTACTGAAGGAAGAAGTCCAAGGTGCGCTGAAGGCATTGGCAAAGAACAAGGTTTGGAGAACTGATGGAATACAAATTAAAATCACTCAAAAAACTGATGTAACACTGGAGGCACTCACTCATCTATGCCAAGAAATTTGGAAGAAATT
>NW_006411727.1:9461-10035 GCF_000296735.1 Chrysochloris asiatica
TTTTTTTTGATGTACACATACCACATTGAAAAAACATATTTGTTTCAATGTCCAAAGGGCACATTTTTCAAGCCAGTTGCCTGTCTGCAGGTCCACTGCCTTTCTCTGTCCATGGGCCTTTAGTCCTCTGCTGCTCTGTTTCTGTGCTATCACCTCTGTCACCATCTCTGTTGTCGCTGCTTTTCTGGTTAGGACCCCTTGCTCCTCTCATGCTCTTCTCTCTTGATGGTCCTAGGGTCCTCTGTTCCTGAAATGACAGGTTAACTGCTTCCCACCTTTAGTTGCACCTCTTCTACATTTACACTTGTGACAATTGCCATTAGTCCTGATAACAATTACTCATAATTGATCATAGAATCCTATTCTCCTCAACACCAGATGGATATGGACAAGAGGTAAACTGTTCAGTGGGGATTCTATCTTATTCCCCTCATTCTGACACTAAGCACCTGCATGAAACTCGTAAGCCAGACATTTCATGCCTTTATAGCCACCCAATTTTGATAGCCAAAGTCTAAGTCACTTGTTCCTATCAATTCAGTGTACTGAGGAGACATTCTGGATTCTTGATATG
>NW_006411727.1:10135-10709 GCF_000296735.1 Chrysochloris asiatica
TTTTTTTTGATGTACACATACCACATTGAAAAAACATATTTGTTTCAATGTCCAAAGGGCACATTTTGCAAGCCAGTCACCTGCCTGCAGCTCCACTGCCTTTCTCTGTCCATGGGCCTTTAGTCCTCTGCTACTCTTTCTGTGCTATCACCTCTGCCACCATCTCTGTTGTCGCTGCTTTTCTGGTTAGGACCCCTTGCTCCTCTCATGCTCTTCTCTCTTGATGGTCCAAGGGTCCTCTGTTCCTGAAATGACAGGTTAACTGCTTCCCACCTTTAGTTGCACCTCTTCAACATTTACACTTGTGACAATTGCCATTATTAGTCCTGATAACAATTACTCATAATTGATCATAGAATCCTATTCTCCTCAACACCAGATGGATATGGACAAGAGGTAAACTGTTCAGGGGGATTCTATCTTATTCCCCTCATTCTGACACTAAGCACCCACATGAAACTCATAAGCCAGACATTTCGTGCCTTTATAGCCACCCAATTTTGATAGCCAAAGTCTAAGTCACTTGTTCCTATCAATTCAGTGTACTGAGGAGACATTCTGGATTCTTGATATG
>NW_006411728.1:0-1148 GCF_000296735.1 Chrysochloris asiatica
TGCCAATATCCCTCTCTATTTGTTCGGTTTTGTTAGTTTATGCTTCCTTTTCTCTGGAAATTCAGCCTTCTAAGTGGAGTTGCTCTAGCCCTGCATTCCAAGGTCTGCAGGGGGCAGAGGCACTCTGCTGGTGCTGGTGCAGAAGCGGGAGTCACGTGCAGGCAGGCAAAAGCTCAGAATACCTGTAATTCCTCAGCAATTTGATCTTTTTAAAAAACTAGTTCAGAATGTTGAAATATAAGATCTTATGTTTGTTCAAAGGCTGTCTGTCTGCTAGACAGAAGTTTCCTATGTGCGATTCCGCCCCTTTTCCCCAAGACTGCCCTACCTGAACTGCCTGGTCAGGGAAGCGCCGGAAGCAGGTGTCTCCATTCATTTTTATGGGAGGCTTTGTAGGATAAGCACCTGACCGCAAACCATGAGGTCAGCGGTTCGAGTCCACCAGCTGCTATGCAGGAGAAAGAAGAGGCTTTCTGCTCCCTCAAAGATTTATAGCCTTGGAAACACTATACAGGGTCGCTATGAGTCGGAAACAACTTGACAACACTTAATAACAACAACATTGTCTATTGAATTTGGCCTCTGTTTTTTTTGATGCCCTAAGAGGTTCTAATTGTCTTTAATCAGATTTGTGTTTTGAGGAGTCTTTGTGGCGATGCTGTGGGTTAGGCATTGTTTGCTAACTGAAAGGCCGGTGGCTCAAAACCAACCATCAGCTCCATAGAAGGCCGATGAGGCTGCCTGCTCCAGTAAAGACTTTAAATCTTGGAAACTCTATTGGGTGCCATTGAGTTAGCACCGACTCATGGGAAAGTCATAGTACAACAGAATGAAACACTGCCTGGTCCTCACAATTGGTGCTACATTTGAGCTCATTGCTGCTGCCATTGTGCCAATCCATCTCACTGGGGATCTTCCTCTTTTTCTCCAACCCTCTACTTTACCAAACATGATATCCTTCTCCAGGGACTGGTCCCTCTTGATAATATGTCCGAAGTATGAGAGATGAAGTTTGGCCATCCTGACTTCCAAGGAGCACTCTGGCTGCGCTTCTTCCAACACAGATCTGTTGGTTCTTTTGGCAGCCCATGGCACTTTCAATATTCTCCTCCAACACCATAACTCAAATGCATCAGTTCTTCTATGGT
>NW_006411728.1:2553-3723 GCF_000296735.1 Chrysochloris asiatica
TTCCTCCAATCCTGATGTCATCTTCTTCTTCATATCATCCAGATTCTTGAATTATTTCATCAGTATACAGATGGAATAAATATGGTGAAAGAATGCAACCCTGGTGCACACCTTCCCTAATTTAAAACCATTCAGTGTTTGCTTGTTCTGTTCGAGCAAGTAGTTGCCTCTTGGTCTATGTACAGGTTCCTTATGAGCACAATTAGTGTTCTGGAATACTTATTCTCTGCAATGTCGTCCATAGCTTGTTATGATCCACATAATCGAAAGCCTTTGAGTAGTCAATAAAGCACGGGTAAACATCTTTCTGGTATTCTCTGCTGTCAGTCAGATCCATCTTTTATGAACAATGATATCTCTTATTCCATGCTCATCTAAATCTGGCCTCAACCTTTGGCAGCTCCCTGTCAATGGACTGCTACATCTGTTTTTAAGTTATCTTCAGTAAAAATTTACCTTCGTGCAATATTAACAATACCAATGATTTCTGCATTTTGTTGTGTTACCTCTCTTTGGAAAGGGCACAAATATGGATCTCTTATAATCAGTTGGCCAGATCACTGTCTTCCACAATTTTTGGCATAGATGAGTGAGTGCCTCCAGTGCTGAATCCGTTTGTTGAAAGATTTCAATTTGTATTCTGTCAATTCCTAGAGTCTTGTTCTTTGCCGATGCATTCAATACACCTTGGACTTCTTCCTTCAGAATCATTGGCTCTTGATCACAGGCTACCTCTTGAAATGGTTGAACAGTGAGCATTTTTTTTTGGTACAGTGACTCTGTATTCCTTCCATCTTCTTTTGATGCTTTCTGCATCATTCAGTATTTTGCCCTTGTTGTTGTTGTCAGGTGCCATTGAGTTGGAACCAACTCATAGCGACCCCATGCACTACAGAACGAAAGAAACAATGTCCGATCTTGGGCCAACCTCACTACCGCTGCCACACTTGACGCCATCAATGATGCCACCTGGCTGATCCATCTCGTTGGGGGTCTTTCTCTTTTTCACTGACCCTCCATCTTACCCAGCATGACATCCTTCTCCAGCAACTCCTGACAATATGTCCAAAGTATGAGAGACAAAGCTTAGCCATCCTGGCCTCCAAGGAGCACTCTGGCTGCACTTCTTCCAAAACAGATCTATTGGTTCTTTTGGCAGTCCATGGCACC
>NW_006411728.1:5428-6677 GCF_000296735.1 Chrysochloris asiatica
CTTCAGCTTCAATCTGAACTTGTACGCGAGCAATTGATGGTCTGTTCCACAGTCTGCCCCTAGACTTGTTTTGGCTGATGATATGGAGCTTTTCCACTATCTTTTTCCACAGATATAGTCAATTTGATTTCTGTGTATTCCACCTGGTGAGGTCCATGTATATAGTCATCTTTTGTGTTGTTTAAAAAAGATATTTGCAATGAAGAAGTCATTGGTCTTGCAAAGTTCTATCATATGCTCTTCAGCATTGATTCTGTCACCAAGGCTGTATTTTCCAACTACTCATCCTTCCTCTCTGTTTCCAACCTTTGTATTCCAATCACCAGTAATTATCAATACATCTTAATTACATGTTTGATCAAGTTCAGAATGAAGAAAATGGTAAAAATCTTCAGTTACATCATCACTGGCTTTAGTGATTGGTGTGTAAATTTGAATAACAGTGGCATTGATTGGTCTTTCTTGTAGGCATATGGATATTATCCAATCACAGAGAGTATTGCACTTCAAGATAGATCTTGAAATGATCTTTTTGATGATAAATGTGATGCCATTCCTTTTTAGTTTGTCATTCCCAGAATAGGAAACCATGTGATTGTCAGATTCAAAATGACCAATACCAGTCCATTTCATTTCGCTCTGGTGCTGCAGGATAATGTGCTGGACCTCAAGCACTTAGAACTGCAAAGTGGTGGTTCAAACCCACCAGCTGCTCCTTGAAAAACCCTACACATGATCTCTATGAGTCAGAACTGACTCGATGGCACTTAACCACAACAACAATGCCTAGGATATCGATATTTATGTGTTCCATTTCATTTTGAGACCTTCCAGTTTTCCTAGATTCATACTTTGGACATTCCATGTTCTAATTATTATTGGATGTTTGCAGCGGTTTCTCCTCATTTTGAGTTGGGCCCTATCAGCAAATGAAGGTCCCAAAATTTTACTTCATTTGCATCATTACTGTCAACTCTACTTTGAGGAGACAGTTCTTCCCCAGTTGTATTTTGAATGCCTTCCAACCTGAGGGTTCATCATCCGGCACTATGTTGTTGTTGTTAAGTGCTGTTGAGTCAGTTCCGACCCATAGCAACCCTGTATAGGGTTTACGAGGAGCAGCTGGTGAGCTTGAACTGCCAACCTTGCAATTCAAACAGCTTTGCAGTCTGACACATTAACCCACAGCACCACACCAGGACTCCCACACTATGTTGTTGTTGTTGTCAGGTGCCATCGAATTGGAACC
>NW_006411728.1:8422-9953 GCF_000296735.1 Chrysochloris asiatica
CAAAACTCATGGAAACAGCAATCAAGAAATCAAATAGTGCATTGCATTAGGTAAATCTGCTGCACAAGACCCCTTTTAAAGTATTCAAGAGCAAAGATGTCTGAGGACTTAAGTGTGCCTGACCCACACCATGCTATTTTCAATAGCTTCATATGCATGTGAAAGTTGAACAATGGATAAGAAAAACCTTAGAAGAACTAATGTATTTGAGTTATGGTGTTGGAGAAGAATATTAAGGGTATCATGGACTGCCAGATGAACAAACAAATCTATGTGGAAAGAAGTATAACCAGAACGCTCCTTTGAAGCCAGGATGGTTAGACTTCATGGCGGGGGCCATATTAATCAAGGAATTGAGACATATTAATCAAGGAATTGAAATAAAGAAATGAGATGATGGGGGCCCTGCGCATGAAGACCTCATTGTTCTAGCTAAGCAACAATGACTATTTTCTTTGGATTGGTAAAACCACAAAGAAAAATTCTATGCACAGGCTCCTAGTTAATTTTTTTCTTTTTGAATCATTCTCTGATTTATTCATGATTTTATTAGTATCCCTTTAGATTTTGACTCTTCTACACTTTAATATATTTTTATTAAAAGTTAGAAGCCATATATTAGCTACAGTTACTCTACTTGTAATCATAGGTAGTTTTAATACTTATATTAACAATATTCTTAAGACTGCTAGGAGACAGGATTTGTCAATTGAATTACTACCAGCTTAGGTTTAGTGATTATAAACATTCTTCCTTGTAACCTTAGTTTAAGACAATAAAGAATCCTTAAAAGCAATTAGACTATAAATAAAGGCTATGGATATATACAGATACGTAAATAAAAAGTTTGATTAGACGTTCTTAAATTAATGATCAGTAAAATAGGGAAGTTGTTTTTCATGGCCTCAGTTTTTTAAATGTTCTGATAAGTGATATTTTTGTAGGCTATAAACAGTGTATAGAAGAAGTTAATGGAGAGTTAATCACACCCAACAACTAAAATTGATGATTTAACAAGACTCAATAGATAGAGGTTAAGAAACATATGTAAAGGTTAGCTTCCTCCTCAGAGAAAAGACTGAAAGTTATTTATGTAGGAACAAATGTTTAACCAAGAGGTTTCAAGGTGCCAGGATGTCTCGTATGCTTTGATGTAATGTTTCTTTGCTGTAACTTCTTGCCCCTGTTGTAAATCTAAGGGTTGTAAACTATGAAGAATGTGCTCCAGAATAGATTACATTTTGAAGACATTAATTACTATGAAAGCAATGTTTTTTGTAACGGTATCTAAGGGGGTTGTAAGATAGAATAAGGAAGTAGAGTAAAGAATGAAAGGAGAGTAAAGAATGAAAGGAGAGTAAAGAATGAAAGGAGAGTAAAGAATGAGAGGAGAATAAAGCATGAGAGGAGAATAAAGCATGAGAGGAGAATAAAGCATTGTAAGGGAGAAGATTTTGAATCCATCACGACCTATCGACGCTGTGTGATTCTTTCCTGCCAACGTCGCACACCCCTTCGGAACCCCTGAATA
>NW_006411729.1:0-1448 GCF_000296735.1 Chrysochloris asiatica
ACTCCTTTCTTTGTGGTATTTATATTTATTTTTCTTCTTTTTATGCTGATGAATTAGAATGATGAGTATCATCTTTTTTTATGGCTTTAATGAGAATGCCTCAACGTATCTCTGTTAAATATGTTGCTGGCTGCTGGTCTGAGACAGGTCATCTGTATCTCAATTGTCCTTCTATCTCTAGTATGTTACTAAGGTTATTTATTTAGCTACTTCTAAATCAAAAAATGGGTGCAGGAGGTAGGCCATTATCTCTAGAATGGCAAAGTCCATACTAGCAACCAACACGTTCACCTTTCTCATGTATTATCTATGGTCAGGCCCTGTAATGTGCATTTTTGTTTGTTTTTTAGTTTAATCCTGGCAGCAACCTTTCCAGATGGATATTGTACCCCCACTTCATAATGGATGTTACATTAGAGATTTGAATTCAGTTCTCCTTTATCCCCAAAGCCCATGATAGTACCCTCACCCATTTCTACTTTTCTAGTGTTTTGAATCACTGCATACAGTCTCTTTGAATTTCCTTAGCTGCAATATTGCTTATATACAACATTCTGTACTAGGCTTATACACATATCCTGGTTTTGTTATTAATTTACAGTAGACACAAATACTTTCTGGGTGATGAATGCCAAGCTGATCATGGAAAAATAGGAACACCTCATAATGTTATAAGAAGAGAAGGAACACAGACAAACCAATATTACTGGAGTGGTAGAGTTTTTAAAGAATAAAGATTTAAATTCTTTCAATATGACAAGTTTTGCAGCTAACAAGTCCAGAGATAGTTAAAAGGAGAAGATCCAGAAAAAGCTGCAAGTAGTATTTCCATATACCTTTTCCTTTTATAGGTTCAGATGAGCTTCCAAACAAAGACAGACTATGAAGAAGGAGACACGAATTACTTCTGAATATTTAGTCACTGAAAACCTTATGAATAGCAGAGAAAATACACATAGTGCCAGAAAATGAGCACCTCCTATTAGAAGGAACACAAAATGTGACTGGGTAAGAGCTGCCTCCTCAAAGCAGAGTTGACAATGATGATGTAAATGGAGTAAAGCCCTCAGGAACCCTTGGAACCTTCATTTGTTGCTGGAGTCCAACTCAAATAGAAGAGAATTAGCTGTAAAAAGCCATTAATAATTGGAACATGGAATGTATGAAGTATGAATTTAGGAAAACTGGAAATTGTCAAAAATGAAATGGAAAATATAAACTTTGATATCTTAGGCATTAGTGAGCTGAAATAGCTGGTATTGCCCATTTTGAATCTGACAACCACATAGTTTACTATGCTGAGATTGACAGATTGAAGAGAAATGACATTGCATTCATCATCAAAAAAAAATAATAATAATGATAAAAAATCAAGATCTGTCATGAGGTACAGTGCTGTCTGTGATAGGATAATATCCATGTGTCTATAGGGAAGACCAGTTAATACC
>NW_006411729.1:3291-4448 GCF_000296735.1 Chrysochloris asiatica
TGCTGTGGTGGTTTGAGTTGCTGTGATTCTGAGGGCTATGCAACTGGTGTTTTAAATAACCAGCAGGGTCACCTATGGTAGAAAGGTTTCAGATGAGCTACCAAACAAAGACAGACTAGGAAGAAAGAGTGACAAACTACTTCCGAATCGCTAGTCACTGAAAACTCTAAACTTTGAATATATCCCATCTTAATTTAGAGATCATCTAAAGAACAGATTTGATACAATAAACACTGAAGACCAGAATAGTTGTGGGATAACACCAAACAGGAAGAAAGCAAAAAACCATTAAGAAGACAGGAAAGAAGCAAACGATCAAAATGGATGTCAAAAGAGACACTGTAACTTGTTCTCCAGTGTAGAGATGCTAAAGCAAATGGAAGAAATGAGGAGGTACAGGAGCTGAACAGAAGAGTTCAAAGGTCAGCTTCAGAAAACAAAGTCAAATATTACAACAAAATGTGCAAAGAACTGGAGTTAGAAAACTAAAAGGGAAGAACACGCTCAGCATTTCTCAAGTTGAGGGAACTGAAGAAAAAATTCAACCCTTGACTTTCATTATAAAAGGATTCTGTGGTCAAATTATTGAATGATACAGAAAGCTTCAAAAGAAGATGGTTCCTCTGAATCCAAATTATAAAGCCCATGAGACTATCCCCTTCAGGGTCCCCAGGCATAGTGGGTTCAGTGAATGAAGATCCATCTGACTGATGACACAGTTGCCAGTGAGCCTAGCTGCTTGCTTTTCTGGAAACTTGAAAGATTGAATAGTCTCAGCAGAGAGCACCAGTGACCACTTGTACTGGGAACAGCAAGCTTAAGAGCAGAGAGCTATTCTTACACTCTGGGAAGTCACATCAACAACAAAATGAAATCTATATTGAGCAATTGATTAGAATTAGGTTCAACTGCATATAGAGAAAACCTAAGTATGTATGCCTTAAGCCACAGAGGGTTGTTTTGTTTGACTCTCATATTAAAGAAGTCCAAAAACAACCCAAGGCTCAGATGTTGGCTCCATGATTTCACCATAGACCATGACTTCTATTTTTCCTTACTACACTAACGGCATCTACTCAGGATGCAAGATGGCTGCAGCTGCAGTTCAAGTTCTAGCCTGCAGAAGAGGAAGAGGGAAGGGCAAACAAACACAATGA
>NW_006411729.1:6040-7245 GCF_000296735.1 Chrysochloris asiatica
CATTTTTAGAAAAACATGACCTACCTAAACTTACATAGAATGAAGTAGAAAACTTGAAAAGAACCATAACAAAAAAAGAAATTGATCAGGTCATCAAAAACTCCCAGGGTCAAATGGCTTCACTGGTGAGTTTTACCAAACATTCAGGGAAGAGTTCTACTCCTAAAATTTTTATGTAGCAAGCATAACCAAAACCAGGGAAGGACATCACTAAGAAAGAAAATTATAGACCAATATCTCTCATGAACATTGATGCAAAAATTCTCAACAAAATCCTAGCCAACAGAATCTAATAGCACATCAAAAAAAAAATAATATACCATGACCAAATGGGATTCATATCAGTGATGCAAGGATGGTTCAACATTAGAGAAACAATTGATGTAATCCACCATATAAATAAGAAAAAGGAAAAGAACCACATGATCATATAGATTGATGCAGAAAAGGCCTTTGACCAAATCCAACATCCATTCCTGATAAAAATACTCAACAAAGTAGGAATTGAAGGGAAATACCTCATCATAATTAAGGGCATATATACAAAACCAACAGCCTACATTACTCTCAATGGAGAGAAGATGAAAGCCTTCCCCTTGCAAAAGGAACCAGACAAGGATGCCCTTTGTCACCACTCCTAGTCAATACTGTGCTGGAAGTATTAGCCAGAGCTATATGGCAAGATAGAGAAATTAAAGGCATCCAAATTGGTAAAGAGGAAATAAAACTCTATTTGCAGACGATCTGATCTTATACATAGAAAACCCCAAAGACTCAGTAAATAAGCTACTAGACGTCATTGGAAGATTCAGCAAAGTAGCAGGGTATAAGATCAACATAAAAAAGTCAGTTGGATTCCTCAGTATTTGCAGTGATGATGCTGAAAAGGTCAATAGGAAAGCAATACCATTTACAATAGCCACCCAAAGGATGAAATATCTAGGAATAAATTTAACCAGAGAAACAAGGGACTTATACAAAGAAAACTTTAAAACATTACAAAAAAATGAAAAGAGATACACAAAAATGGAAGAATATATCATGCTCCTGGATAGAAAGACTTAACATTGTGAAAATGTTAATACTGCCCAAACCAATCTACACATATAATGCAATCCCAATCCAGATTCCACTGACATTCTTCAAAGAGATGAAAAAACAATTACAAACTTAATATGGAAAGGAAATAGACCCAGGATAAGCAA
>NW_006411729.1:9280-10206 GCF_000296735.1 Chrysochloris asiatica
TGAGGGGGAGAGAAAGGAATAGTCAGACACATTACCAGAGAAATCTTGTAAGTCTGTCTTCAGCCTATAACTGATTGTAATACCTAAAACGAGGCTACAACTTGCCCAGTTCTTACTTACAGAGCCTTTGCACTGCGTAAGACCATAGGTGGAATCATGATCCCCATCCAGAATTTTCTGAGATGGGAAATTTCCACTTGAAACAACAAACAGACCAGTCTGGAGCAGCTAGAAGAATATAAGATACTTCTTGAAAGAAAGACCAGCAGGAAAAGTCAAAAACATTAACAGCTATCTGATTGATGACTACACGAACAAGAAGGTTGTTTGCTGGGGAGTCATCAAGGCAAGCGGCCCGGTCCCCTCAAGGCAAACCTCTTTTCAAGACTGAGACTCAAGACGAATACATGAGCAGGCATGTGGTCCTGCTGGTAACCACATTGGTCTACCGATAAGGGAAAGTGGGGGGGGAAAGCAATGAAGTTGTGAGCTAAGTCTGACCGTGTTCAAAAGACTCCTGTCAATCTGTATTGAGACCTGGTTGGCCAGCAGTATGGTGAGACCTGGGGACCTCTGATCCCAGAAACAGGGATGTGACCACAGAGGACTAGAGCAGACAGTGAAGCATCCAGCTGATATGAAGTAAGGGGAGATGCACAAGAACACCCATACTTGCAGATAGCACATATTTGACCTGGCTTCAATGGCTGGATCATTAGAACACGACTAGAGGAAGTAAAAAGAGTAACCCACTACAATTCAATGAACTATGGATGTAGTAGCTCAAAAGTGGGAACAAATCTTTACAGTGAGTATCATTCCCATCCCCTCAGTACACAGGGTTGACAGGATGGGCAACTTAGACATTGGCTACCCAAAATGGGGAGGCGGGGTACAAAGCCCGAAGTGACTGGCTTCCAAGCTTC
>NW_006411730.1:0-1229 GCF_000296735.1 Chrysochloris asiatica
AATTATATACAATGCAGAGGAAAACAGCATTTTCAGAACATAAAAATATTCTAGTGTCCACACCGTGTACAGGAATTCAAGAACCACTCTTTTTGCCTGTTAGACAGTTTATTTAAGAATCGAAGAAAGGAGTTGGTACACTGATTGAATCTTCCATAAATTTTGTGTGTTGTAGTTATCACACGTGCATGATTTCCATTAATCAGTCGTTGTAGAGGCTCTCTGGTGAGATGAAGGGATGAATGCTGGGGCTGGGCAGGGCAGGGATGGGGCCGGGGTGAGGGGTAGGATGTAGACCTGGTTACTAAGTAGGGACATGGTTTTCTGCTGGCCCGGGAGAAGTTTGAGGCTGTCCTGAAAACATGTGCTCTTAGGAACTCATGAGGTTCTGTTGGCCCGGAGCCTTGATCTGCGTCTGCTGCACGGCCTATTGGATGTTAGAGATGCCATCTGCAACTAGCCCAGGCTGCCAGTGGGGCCATGGAGCTGCCCTGGATGGCAAACTGCTGTAGTAGTGTCCACTATGGCTGGAGGGTAGCCTCCAGGTTTCTGTGGCTACTGGGACTGGTCATGCCTGGCCATGCCTGATTTTTTTTGTTGCTACTGCTACGGCAGCTGCGTCTTCAGCATTTGTTTGTTCTGTGGATTCATGCTCACCGTGCTGGGATTGTGCGCCAAGTTCATGTTCAGCACCTGACCGTGGAGGTTCAGGCCTTTCGTGGCCTGCTGCTGCAGGGGCAGGCCAAGGGTGCATGGCATTCAGGTTCTGTAAGTCAGGCTGGGAATGCAGGCCCGGCGGATTGACCACATACTTGGCCGTGACCATGAGCTTTGGGTTTGAGGAGGTTTAGCACCTGCTGCTGCTGTGGGAAGCTGGGCAACTTCAGGGACCTAGCAGGTCTGGCAGGGTGTTGTTGGTGAGACGCTGCAGATCCGCTGTACACTGGGCAATCTGAGGCTTAGTCCGGGCCAGCATGAACATCACTGGCCTCACAATGTTGGACTTGATGGGCCCACCGACCTAGCTGGGGCATGTCCACAGGGGCCATTTGGTTTACCATGGTCACTATGTCCAGGTGTCCCAGGGGCCTTGAGATCTACTGAGAGCCCTCTGTCACGGCCAGCAGGGGCCGGGTAGATGTTTGAAGGACAGGCTTTCCTGTGGACACTGTGGTGGGGGAATGAGTCCAGGCCATGCTAGGGAAGCCAGCTGGTGACATGCTCATGGG
>NW_006411730.1:2064-3666 GCF_000296735.1 Chrysochloris asiatica
TGCAAGGTCCGGGGTTCAAGCTCACCAGCTACTCCTTGGAAACCCTATACAGGGTCGCTATGGGTTCGAACCAACTCGACGGCACTTCACAACAACAACAACAACATGGAATCATATGGTTTGGGATTGATCCTGGAAGCCACTACCTGGGTGACCTTAGACAAGTGACTGTAACCTCTCAAAGCTTCAGTCTCCTCATCCGTAAAGTGCAGAAACCACTTTATGTAGATGAAATGACACAACATAGGCAACGTGCTATAAACAGTACAGGGTCTATGAAAGTATCCATGAGTGTTTGTTATTATTACAGCTCCACAGCTTGGAAGGGAAACTTAGGTGGGAGCCGGGCGGTTCCTGGTCAGGGTTCTGAGGGTGAGGCAATCTAGGGGCAGGGCTCTGGCCACAACTTAGCCAGTAAACTTGGCCTCTTCGTTTCCTTACACGCAACGCGGTTATTCCCAAGAGGGGTCATCACCTCGATCCTACCTGGGGGTCGCCAGGGGTAAGTAACTACGGACTGACCTGCGTCGTCGCCGCTCACCAGTAAACGTTGATGGAATCCTCGAAACCAGAGGAGCTACGCCCTAAGGAAACTAGAATATCCGGGTTGTGCTGAGTGCGCATCTGCGCACAAGCGATTTTTGCACTCTCTCTCTCTCTCTTCTCACTTTGTATATATTTTTGCGACTGCTTCCTTGGGCAGTGCACTGAGCGAGACACGCATGCGCACGGAAGCTGGCCTGGCTATCCTGCATGCAGAGCTGGATGGAACTTCAGGGTGTGGGTCACTCAGCTCTGGGGCCGGCCAGGTATCGGCGCCAGTCGCCTGACTGGGGAGACCAGCTCGGTCCCTCCATTGGCTCCCCGTGCGGGACCGTATCCCTGATCCCCGGCCGAGTGAAGTAGGAGCTTCGTTGGCCTTCCCCCCTCAGCTCTACCAGGGGACCCCAAGTCCAGATCGCAACTCTTTAGCCCGCCGCTTTCCACGCCCCAGTAAACTGCTCTTTGGGGGCTTGAGGGCATCTTCCTGCTGTTTATCTCTGCGAGCCTGCGGGCTTTGAGCGGAAACAACCCTGTCAGACCCTCACCAACGACATGGAGGGGCGAGGAGGTGGCCAAACCCCGGAAGTCACCCAGTGGGCCAAGATTTTGTCCTGAACACCAGGTTCCCTCTGCCCCCGCAATAGCAGATCCGTCCTTTGTTGATCCCCGGAAGCGCTATGCGGCTCTCATAAATTCTGATTTGAGACCACAGAGGGTTGAGTCTATGGAACTCTGGAGGCATTGGGGGGATGCTGAGAACATCAAAGATTCATTGGTGGTTGCAGGTATACTTTGGTTTTCAGCTGACACAGGCCTTCCTTCAGGTAAAACGAGGAAGGTTAAAGAGATAATCCAACTAAGTACTACATCCCTTACCCCTGCTGCCAAAGAGCTGAAAGAAGATTGTAAACCAAACTATTCCTGCCCTCTGTCATTCAAACCAGAACTCTGCCCTCCCTGCCCACTTGGGTACCTTACAACCTTCTAAGGAGCAGAATTCGGGCTATTTTTCTGTTAAAACAAATTTCTTCAGTCCATGGCTTATTCATGGTTCGCCAC
>NW_006411730.1:5656-6561 GCF_000296735.1 Chrysochloris asiatica
CACAGGCATAACAATCGCTCTTATTTAGAGTGCGAACAGAATATTTAATCCATTCCAACCAAGCTTTCGCATCCCCATATCCTGTTTCTATAGCTATAGTTTGTCTTAGGTCTTTAACTTATGTAATTGTCACTTTAGAAGGGTCATTTCCTGAACTTAAGGGTGGAGGTACTAGATCTGAATCATTTCTAGGATTCTGTGTTTGAGTTCTATCTTTGGTAAAGGAAGGGCTTGAGTTTTATCCTATAGGATCCTTTCCTGTAACATCAGCTCCCAATCCATAGTGTCCTATTATTGAAGGTTCTCTAGTCATGGTTTTGGGATTATCTATAATTAAGAGTAATGGATTGATTGCATTGTAAGGGTTTGCAATGGGGGCTGGGGTGGACCCTTGTACAAGCTAGAAGTCCATTACTGATATTGGGTGGTCCACCGAACATCATTCCAGTTATTACAGGGAACCCTCAAGGCACTATATTTATGTTTGTTTCTCACTGTTCTAAAGGGGCAAAGATATTTATCAACATTGGACAATTGTCTCGGAGACTTCTCTTGTCTGCATGGGATAACAGAACAGGGAGAGATGACATAGTTGTATCTACCATTAATTTGATTGGCTGGTCATAGGCAAAATCCCTTTGCATCTCCCTTATGGCAATGGTACATTTTACCCATATAGCTTCTAAACCCAAACCATCTTGTCAGGGACACGTTAGAACCCTTGGTCCCTAGACCCCTCTTATTCTGGCTTTGTATTTACCCCTGTACCCTGAGTTTTCTCCTACTATAAACAGGGATCAAGGAAGTGGGTAAGGCATTTCTAGCTCAACAAGAATAGTAATTCTGAGAAGACTAGCCTTGAGACACAGATAAGGATACCAAGACCTGAAACCCTAATTGAAGCA
>NW_006411730.1:8736-10158 GCF_000296735.1 Chrysochloris asiatica
TTGACCTTTTGATCTGGAGTGGTTGACCATTCCATGGTGAGCAGACCTTACTAGTGATTGAAAATTGGGCCATGAAGATGAGTTCCATTTAGGACCTGAAGGGTTTCTAAGGGGCATAGTTTCAGGTCCCTCCAGTCTCTTTCTGACCAGTAAGCCTGCTCTTTTTTATAATTTTGAGTCTTGTTCCACATTGTCTTCCACTCTATCTGGGACCTTCTAATGTGATCCTTTTCAGAGCAGTTGGTGGTGATAGCTGGGCACCATCTACTTTTTCTGGTCTCAGTCTGGGAGACTGATGTTTGCATGTTCCATGTATGAAATAACTCTTGTGGGCGTGGTCCATCTTCAGGAATTCATGAGATTACTAGGCCTGGCAAACAGATTATTGCTTTACATACAGGGAGGGATATGTAACTTGCTCTTCTAGGACTAGGAAATTTAAATTAGAATACAGCCATTAAGACAATGGGCAAGCCATTTTGACTTCTCTGGGGGGAAGGAAAATGGGACTTGCCATAGAATTGTATATGGGGAACTGGAACTGGAGGAGGGGCTTTTTGGAGACAAGTATAAAAACCATTTGTGGCAGGCATTATGGCGCATCTGCTGTGTCTACTGGGCTGGATGCCCAATTTTGCAAAATTAAATAAAGAAAACCTCACTCTCGCTAAAATGAATACAGATTGGATGACTTGAGCGTTTGTCAGTATAGACATTAGTCCATTGTACTAACTGATGTTAAGCATCTCCAGCTTCCATCATTCTTCTTTCTTCAGCACATAAGACACCAATAAGAACCATGGGTGCTCATGAGCTTTTGTTTTGAAAGCTTTTATTGTGAATTGAGTGAAGGTTTACAGGGCATACCATCAGTTTTACAGTCAACAAATCGTTGCAATGATTACAATCCCCTCCATGCACCATCAGGTAACAGTATTAACTATATTAACCTTTTTTCCCCCCCTTTTGATGTACACATACCATATTGAACATAAATATCCATTTAAAAGTACAAAGGGCACATTTTGCAAGCCAGCCTCCTGGCCACAGGCACACTGCCTTTCTCAGTCCAGGGGCCTATAGTCTTCTGCTATTCTATGCCATCGCCTCTGCCACCACCTCTGTTGTTGCCGTTCTTCTGATTAGGACCTCTCACTCCTCTCATGCTCTTCCCTTTTGATGGTCCTAGGCTCCTCTGTTCCTGAAATGACAGATTAACTGCTTCCCCTTTTTAGTTACACCTCTTCTACATATACAGTTGTGACAATCGCCATTACTCCTCACAACTGAATCATAAAATCCTATCCCCATCACTGCCAGACCCATCTTGACAAGAGGAAAACTATTCAGTGGGGACTTTATCTTATCCCCCTCATCTGACACTAAACACCTTCATGAAAGCTTGTAAACGAGCCACTTTGT
>NW_006411731.1:0-1028 GCF_000296735.1 Chrysochloris asiatica
TTTCATTTCAATAAATTCCATGTCACAACACTTTCTTCCCTGTGGTTCCTGTTTTCATCCTACTTTCCTTCCCATCCCTTCTGTCCTTAGGTAAATGTTGCCATTTTGTCCTTGAATAATTGACCATTCCATGCTAAGCATACCTTGTTCATGGTGTTTGTTGTTATTAAGTGCCATCTACTAGGTTCTGACTCATACCAACCCTGTATAGGGTTTCCAGTGAGCAGCTGGTGCGTTTGAATTGCTGACCTTGTGGTTTGTAGCCTAGTGCTTATCCAACAGTGCCACTCTAGGAGTCCTATTAGTGTTGTTGTTAGTGCTGTTGAGTTATCCAACCCATAAGTCCCTGTATAAGGTTTCTGAGGAGCAACTGGTGAGTGTGAAGTAATGACCTTGTGGTTCAAACCGACCTTGCAGTTGAATGCTTATCCTACAACACCACATCAGAACTCCTCAATTTTGTAGTCTCCCCTATCTACCAGTCTACTGCTTTACTAAAAATTGAGCCACAGGGTGAGTTCCATTCCAGACCTCAAGGTCGTTGAGAACCAGTCTTGCGTACTTCCAGTCACTTTCTGTCTAGTAAGCCCAGTCTTTTATAATTTTAGGTTTTGTTCCAAATTTTCTCCCACTCTAGCCAGGACCTTCTAATATGATCCCTTTCAGAACAGTTGGTAGTGTGAGACACTCACCATCTAGTTCTTCTGGTCTCAGAGTTATGGTGACTGATGTTCACCTGCTCCACTGGTCTATTGGATTAGTTGATTCTAAGCATCTTTAATTTTCATCACTCCTCTTTATTCAGCACATGGAGAGATCAATAGTTGTATCTTACATGGCTGCTCATTCACTTGAAGATCCCAGCTGCTACTTACCAGAATAGAATACTGAACATTGTCTATGTGGATTACATTATGTCATTTGACTATGGTGTCCCCTGAGCCTATGGTCATGAGCCTCTATGTCCAGTAACTCATTGCCTTAAGTTGGTTGAAGATATCTAAGAAGGTTTTTTTTTTTTTTTTTTT
>NW_006411731.1:6298-7536 GCF_000296735.1 Chrysochloris asiatica
TTTGCAATTTTGTTCCATTGATCTACATAACTTTCATTGTACCAGTTCCAGGCTGTTTTAATCACTGGGACTATAGTAAATTTTGAAATTATGGAGTGAGGTCTCCAACTTTGTTCTTCTTCTTGAGGAATGCTTTATTTACCCGAGGTCTATTTCCTTTCCTTATAGAATTGTTAGTTTTGCTGTTAATTGCCATAGAGTTAGTTTAGATTTACAGCAGCCCTGACTAGGGTTTCTGAGCAGTGGCTGGCTGGTGGATCTGAACTACTCACCTTGCATTTAACAATCCAGGGCTTATCCTACAGCACCATTATAATGTTGATATTTTTACAGTATTAAGTCTTCCTATCTTGGTGTAGCACTGTGGGTTAATGCACCAGACTGCAAAGCCATTTGAACTGCAAGGTTGGTGGTTCAAGCTCACCAGCTGCTCCTCGGAAACCTTATAAAATGTCGCTATGGGTCGGAACCGACTCAACGGCACTTAACAACAACAACAACATCCATAAGCATGTTATATTTTTCCAATTTTTGTAAGTCTTTTGTTTCTTCTAGTAGTGGTTTATAGTTTTCTCTGTATAGAGCTTTTGTTTCTTTGATTGGTTTTATTCCTCAGTATTTTATCTTTGACTCCTGGTGTAGTATTGTAGGATAAGCACTGGACTGTGAACCACAAGATCAGTGGTTCAAACCCACCAGCTGCTCCTCAGAAACTCTGTACAGAATCACTATGAGTTGGAATCTACTTAACTATACTTCACAACAACAACATTCAGTCATTTGGTTGGCTATTGTAAATAGTATAGTTTTCCTGATTTCCTTTTCAGAGTTTTCTTTATAAGTGGATAGGAATCAAACTTATATTTGTATATTGATCTTGTATCCTGACACTTTGCTGACTCTTTCAATAAGTTCCTATAATTTTCTTACTGAGACTTTGGGATTTTCTATGTAAAGGATCATATAATTTAGAGAAAGTTTTACTTCTGCTTTGCCAATTTGGAAGCCATTAATTCCCCTTTCTTGCCTTATATCTCTGGCTTAAACTTCCAATACAATATTGACTAGGGATGATGATAAAGGACATCCTTTACTGGTTCCTGTTCACAAAGGCTTTGCTTTCAGTTTTTCTCCATTGAGAGTAATGTTGGCTGTTGGATTTGCATATATGTCCTTAATTATGTTGAGGACTTTCTTTCCTATTCCTATTTTGATGATTGTTTTTATTAGGAATGGAT
>NW_006411731.1:8197-8853 GCF_000296735.1 Chrysochloris asiatica
TTAAGTGCTGTCGAGTCAGTTCCAACCCATAGCAACCCTGTATAGGGTTTCAGAGGAGCAGCTGGTAAGCTTGCACTACCAACCTTTTTGTTTAAACTGACTTTGTAGTCTAGCACATTAACCCACAGCACCACACCAGGACTGTTATAGGTCTGTTCAAGTTTTCTACTTAATTCTCAGTTAGTTTAGGTAAGTCACATTTTTCTAAAAATGTGTCCATTCTAGATTTTCAAATTTGGAGAACAATTCTTTATAGTATTCATTATTACCCGTTTTATATCCATTGTTTCTGTTGTGAAGTCACCCTTATAATTTCTTATGTATATTATTTGCATCTCCTTTTCTTCTGTTAGATTTGCTAATAGTTTGTTAATTTTATTAATCCTTTCAAAGAACTAACTTCTTGTGTTTTTTATTATTTCTATTGTTTTCTGTTTTTTAATTCATTTATTTCTGATTTAATCTTCATTATTTGTTTTCTTCTGATGGCTATAGTCTTACTTTTCTGCTCTTTATATTGTTGGAGATGTTGCATTAATGCATTGATTTTGTTTTTTGTTTCTTTTTGGATTATGCATTTATTACATTAATTTGTTTTTGCTGTTTCTCAAAGGTTTTTATATGCTTGTTTTCATTCTCATTTGATTCAAGGAATT
>NW_006411731.1:9364-9926 GCF_000296735.1 Chrysochloris asiatica
TATATTAAAATCACCTACTATTACTGTTGTTGTTGGTAAGCACCATCTAGTTGGAACCTACTAATAGTCACCCTTTTTAGGGATTCTGAAGAGTAGCTGGTGAATTTGAGTCACTGACCTTGCAGTTAGCAGTCCAGTGCTTATTCTATAGCACCACACCAGGACTCTTTATTATTGTAGAGCTGTCTCTATGTATTAGAGTTAGATTTATGTATTTTCAGGCTCTTTCATTGACAACATAGATATTTATAATGGTTATGTCCTCTTGTTTAATTGACTGTTTAATCATGATATAATGTGCTTGGTTGTCTCTTATGCTGGCTTTTGACTTAAAGTCTGTTTTATCAGAAATTAATATTGCCACTCCTGCTAATTTTTTTATTACTATTTGTTGATATATTTTTTCCATTCTTTAATTTTTTTTAAAGGTTTTATTGTGGATCGAGTGAAACTTTACAGGGCAGATCATCAGTTTTACATTCAACAAATCATATACCTTATTTCATTATGATGATTATAATCCCCTCCATGTACCATCAGTTAACAGTATTTCTCTCTATTC
>NW_006411732.1:0-2793 GCF_000296735.1 Chrysochloris asiatica
TGAAAGATAATCTGATTTAAAATACATACTGATGAAAATCAATGTCCACAGCCTTTGTTTTGGGTTTCACCTCAGTATAAATAAATAAAAAATCCTTACCACTGGAACAATAAGCACGATCCATATAAATGAGAAGATTGAAGCTGTCATAGACTTCAGTTTGTTAATATCAATCATCAAAACTCATGGAAATAACAGTCAAAAAATAAACTGATATATTTCATTAGTCAAATCTCTTGCTCAACACCTCTTTAAAGTGTTCAAGAGGAAAGATATCAGTTTAAGGAATAAGATGTATTGTATTCTTGTAAAATAAGTAAAATATCCATGGTATTTTCAATAACCTCATGTGCATGAATAAGGAAAGCTGTAGAAGAATTGATGCATTTCAGTTATGGTGTTGAAGGATAATATTGAAAGTACTATGGGCTTCTAAAAACCAATCTGTTGGAAGAAGTATAGCCAGAATATTACTTGGAAGTCAGGATGACATCCTCTCTCATTCTTCCAACATACTAGGACCAGTTCCTGGAGAAGGATATCATGTTTGGTAACGTGAAGAGTCAAAGAAAAAGAGGAAGACCCCCAATGAGATGGATAGACACAATGGCAGCAACAATAGGCTCAAACGTAGGAATGATTGTGAGGATGGGACAGTACTGGCATTTGTTTCATTATGTTGTGCCTGGGGTCACTATGAGTCTGTTGGGAACAACTGAGCCCAGGGTCTGCAGCTGCCCCCTGAGGAACTTGGAAAGCCTGCTTCAGGTAATAAGGAACTTACAAAGCCTTTCCTTGTACACAGTCTACACAAACATTTAGCTGTTCTAATCTATGTTCCAAGTAGCTAACCACAAGTTATATATATATATATTTTCTGATAAAGTCCCACTTACTGCTTGTAAGATTGTTTGTGCACTATTTACCCTACACCAAGCACCTCCCCTTGAGTTGTGTATAAAATAAACCTGCTGTGCTTGGTCTGGTTTGCAGTTTCTCCATCAGAGAGCTGTGTCCCACCTGGTCCCAACTTTACTTAATTCATTTATGTCTTGTATCATCTTTTTCCTTCTAATCTCCCATCTTCCCTACTCGAGTTTTAACTTATCCACGATGGACTTGGCAAGTGGCTGAAGCCAGATGCAGCATGAGTTAGTATAATTTAATGGTACCTAAAAACAACAACAACAAGAGCCAATGGTAAATTTGATCTCACCAATCTTGAAATTATCAATCTAGTGTTTATCCTATAGCACCACACCAGAAGCTATTATATTATTTTTTTTATTTTTAGTTTTGAGTAACACCTTTCTGTTAGCTACTATTTACTGTTACTGTGTTAAAGATTAAAATATTAATTTCCTTTAAAAAAAAATTTCCCCACATTCCAACAAGTATCAGTTCATTTTACTAGAATGGAATCATCAGTTCCATCTCTGAGGTAACAAAAGAGAATCAGACACACATGAAATACACAATTCAATTGTAATCACTACACAGTTTGATTACAAATTACATTTAGAGTTAGCAGGGAAAATTGCTTGTTATAGTTTTCTAATCAATATGCATGTATTCAAGTATGCAAAGTATGAAAACAGCACCATTACAAAACTCCTAAAATATTTTAAAATTCAGTAATAAATCTTTAAAATATATATTTTTTTTCAATTCCTACATGAACTTATTGCATAAGTCATAATAAGAGAGCATCAGTTTGCTTCTGACACACAAAGGAAGCTACTTTAAAGTATAAAAGACCTACACAAAAATGTTATATCTGGTTCCAGATTATTGGAGCATTCTCTCCCAAATCAATCACATACAACAGAACAGAGAGATGAGGTAAACAGATAGAGGATAGGCACAATGGCAGCAGCAAAAAGATAGAGAAGTATTATTGAAAACTCATCCTTGTCTTTAGCAAAGCTCACCAATGCCTACAACCCTTTAGGCAAAGTTCATCAATGCCAAATACTTCATAATAGAAAGAGACATGGCATATAATGAAATCAACACCACCAGATAATAACCACCTTCACTTACTGATTTTGCTAATAATGCCTTAATCTTCTTTTACAGAAATTTCCTCTATAGAGTTTAAGCTCATTTTATATCAGTAGTTTTGGGACCATAGAATTTATAAAATACTACAATAATCACCTTGATATTTTTCTTTTAAGTTTACATCATATGTATTAGAGAAATAGTTCAGATACTCTGTTTGGAACCATAGAGCTTTCACAATTTTGGTTTTATGGATAGAACTCAAAGGTTTTAAAATGTGAATGAGAAATGTACTATATTTTTTATTTTTGAAAACCTTTAATTGAAATTTAATGATTAATTTCATTATGAAAACAAACAGCATTTACATGGCAGTGCTATTGGTCTTTTATGTCACATAAGTTTGTGGAAGATATTTTAAAGTAGTATTTATATTTATAATCACCATTTTCACACAATTTGTCACCGAATTGCAATCTTTCTGTCTCCAGGTGATTGGGCAATGTTCAATATAGTTGGGCAACTACTGGAAATCGCTGCATGTATAGTGTCTTTGAAAGACAGAAATTTCAAAGTCTCCCACTGAAAATTATGACATAGATTTTTTTACTTCTGCTATATATTTTGTTAATATAAGGAAGAAGATTTGTAATTGTTTTTACTTATCAAAATGTTATCAATGGATAGTTTAAATGGCAATTATTTGCACTCTAAGGAAATATTGTAACATAGTTAGGCATGTTGCTCTTGTTGTTGTTAAGTGTCATTGAATCTGTTCTTGTTGTTGTT
>NW_006411732.1:3412-4496 GCF_000296735.1 Chrysochloris asiatica
GTGAGTTAATTAAATGTTTGATAAACCTTAGCAGGCTAAATTTCAAGCTTACAATTTTGTATGAGCAGTGTATGATGTTATAAATTTTGCTGGAAAAAAGGTTTCACACCCTTGTTATAGAAGAACATCACACTTGATTTTAAAAAAAAGTGTGTGAAAAATGTTACAAAAACATAAACAAAACAAAAACCAAGACTTTCAAGAAATGGTTGACACAGTGGCTACAACAATGGAATCAAACATAACAACAAAGTAACGGTGGTATAGGAGTGGCACTGTTTTGTTTTGTAGTATACACGGATGTTATGAGTTGCAACTGATTCAATGGCACCTAATAGCAGTAACAACTTATTATGCAAATAAATTAATGTGTAGTATAATTCTATGAAAATATTGAACATTCATACAAAAGAATCTATAAAATATGTTAAGAAATTAAAATAATGATTTCTTCAATTTTTAAATCACTATTTCTAGAAAGGTCATAAAGCATATTTCTTTGCCCCACTCATTCACCCTGTCTATGTATTTCATTTATATTGAGCATTACTCAACTTTTATCATGCTACATGGCTTATGAAAGACTACTTTAACTAAATGAGAGTCTGCTGATCTAAACATCACCTAGTTATATATGACACAATACTGAAGTTTTGTGTCAGAAAAATAAATTAAAAAACACATTGGAATGATAAGCTGTTTTGTATAATAATACCATTAAAAAACTGATTGATGAGTAAGTCAGGCCTGATGGTGGATAGTGTGGAGGTACATTGAAGTTCGGCATAAGCCATATCACAGAATATAAGGCAAAGCAGATTGAGGGCAGAGCTCCAAAACTCAGAACCACATAACAAGGAATATTTTAATTTTGGAGGCTTATAGCTAGTGGGACTTGAAGCGGATGTAAGAAACAGTGAACTTTTGACTCTGCCAGGCTTGGAGGCCCAGAGCCGACATCTTTGGTGAGACCAAACAGCAAGACCAAGCGGGGGAGCAGAAACATCACAGAAAAAAGCCTCAGGAACTTGGAGCAAAGATGTTCAATATACTTTGTAAGTTTTGCTTTTTTTTTTTTTTTTTT
>NW_006411732.1:8439-9582 GCF_000296735.1 Chrysochloris asiatica
TCATGTTCTCCCATGTAAACTATCACATAATTCACAATAAAACAAAAACAAAAACAAAAACTGATAATCTGATTGAGTCAATTGTTTTCAGAATCTTGATATGTTTCCAATACAATAAATCACCCAAATATAAAAGCATATTATATAGTGATTAATGGTAATGTTGAGGGTTTTAAGACATGAGTAAAAGATTTCTCTGAACTTTGAGCTTTATCCATATACTTGTTTTATAGGACATGGATAAAATATGTGAAAATATTATTGTGGTATAAGAGTTGATATTTACTTTAAAACAGCTCTTTTAATCTAAGATGCATAAGAGTTGACATCTATTAACCATTCATCGAGTTCTAATGTGATTATCATTAAAACCGATTTACTTTTTGATACATGTGCCATAATGATTCAATTATTTCCAATTACCCAGGCATGTCAAGAAACCAATCAAACCTGGGAAATCATGTTTACTTTCTCCCTAACTATTTTAACTAGGAGTCACAGTTAAAAGTAAGAGAGGTAGTTTATTCAGCTATTAAGTATGTTTACATGGTACAATGAATATGTAAATACTGAAGAGAGTCAAGGATTTTATTGATCCTTGGCATATTTGTTAGTGCACTATTAGATTAGCTACTATAATGGATGAAGAAATAATGTTTTAAAATATTGTTTGGAGATAAAAAGCCATTGATATAATAAAAATGAAAGCTGGACATGTAATAAGTACTAAATTCTAGTCTCAACTCTAACAATGTGAAAGGGGCAAAACTGTTTAGCTTTCTGGATTTTGGTATATTTGAGGAAGAAAAAGGTTAATCAAGAAATTTACTTCATATTTCTTAGTCGAAAGTCCTCTTTTATGATCTGATAAAAATTATAGACCATCCATTTCTATAAATATACCAACAAAAGGCAAAAAAACATGGCAATCAAATCAATTCAGACCCTATATAGGTTTCTGACATTGTTAAATTTGTTCGTTTGTTTTAATTTTTTATTGCAGATTGATTGAAAGTTTACAAGATCATCAGCTTTACATTCAACAAATCATACACCTTGTTTCATTACAATGATCATAATTCCCTCCATGTACCATCAGTTTACAGTATTTCTCTCTATTCACTTTAGCATTTTTTTTTAAAA
>NW_006411732.1:10838-11250 GCF_000296735.1 Chrysochloris asiatica
AAAAGATGAAGGACCAGTAGTTGGAAAATATGGCCTTGGTGACAGAAATGATGCTCAAGAATGCATGATGAAATTCTCTAAAACCAATGATTTGTTCATTTCAAATACCTTCTTTAGACAGCATAACAGACGACTATACACATGAACCTTGCCAGATGGAACATATAGAAATCAAATTGACTACATAAGTGGAAATAAAAGATGGAAAAGATCCATATCATCAGTGAAGACAAGGCCAGGGGCAGACTGTGGAACAGACCATCAATTACTCACATGCAAATTCAAACTGAAGTTGAAGAAAATGAAAACAAGTCCACAAGAGCCAAAATAGGACCTTGAATTTATCCCATCTGAATTTAGAGATCATCTGAAGAACAGACTTGATATATTAAACACCAAAGACTGAAGACCA
>NW_006411733.1:0-5918 GCF_000296735.1 Chrysochloris asiatica
CCATAGAAGTAAAGGTGGTTACACTTCATCTGACATTCTTTGGACATCAGAAGGGGCAAGTCATTCCTGGAAAAGGGCATCATGCTTGCTAAAATGGAGGGTCAGAAAAAGATAGGAAGATGTCAGATGATATAGATATACACAGTGGTTTCAACAAGGGGCTAAAACATAACAATTGTGAGAATGACACAGGACTAGACGGTGTTTTGTTCTGTTGTACATTTTATTGTTGTTAGGTGTCTTTGAGCTAGTTCCTATACATTAGGACCCTATATACAATAGAACAAACCACTCCCTGGTTCTGTTCCATCCTCACAATTATTGTTTGAACCTATTGTTGGTGTCTCTGTCCCAGTCCATTTCATTGAAGTGCTTCCTCTTTTTCACTGACACTACTTAGGATTTCTGAGGAGAGGTTGGTGGGTTTGAATCATCAACCTTGTGGTTGCCAGGCCAGTATTTATCCTACAGCACCACACTAGGACTCCAGTTCCTCTTATATTAGCATCCAAAATATGTATAAACTATCTAAGAGTGTATTTAGCCAAATATGTACTAAAACTCTATACTGACAAGTATAGAATATTGCTGATATATTAAACAGACATCTATATCATGTTCATATATATTATGTGAACATGATTAGATTAGAGGACTCAATATTGTTAACATATCAGTTCTTCCCCAATTGTTCAAGAGGTTAAATATAATCTCTGTAAAATTGCTAACAGGTATCTTTTTGGTAGAAATTAACAACCTGATTCTATAATTTATATGGAAGTAAAAAGCACTTTCATATGGATTGGCCAAGTGGCAGCATCAATGGACTCAAGCAAAGCAACATTAGTGAGGTTGGCCCAGGATCGGGCAGTGTTTCGTTCTGCTGTGCATAAGGTCGCTATGAGTCAGTAATGACTCGATGGCACCTAACAACAGCAACAACAAATAAAGCACTTAGAATAGCTAAAACAATTGTGAAAAGACAACAGATCTGAAGGGCTTTCCCTAGCCACTTTCAAGACTTATAACAAAGTTACAGTAAGTAAGACAGCGATGTTTCTGGAAAGAAAGTAAATTAGATAAATGAAGTAACAGGAAGTCTAGAAATAGACTGACAATTTTCAACAAGAATGCCAAAGCTAGTGAATAAAGCAAAATCATCACAAGAAATAATGCAGGAGTGGTATCCATATTCACAAAGGTAAAAATAATCTCATCACTTTACACTATACACATAAAATTGATTCAAGATAGATCATGGAACTAAACAAAAAAAGTGTAAAACTATTAGAAGAAAATATAGGAGACTATTTTCACAAACTTGTGGTAAACAAAGATTATTCAGAGCATATATGGAAATGAAACATCTAACCACAAAATAAAAATGCATAATTTAAGCTTCACTTTAAAAAACAAACAAGCAAAGAATTAAAATAAATAAGCAAACCAAAGAACATTAAACATACTTACAATACATCTATCAGATATAAGAACTGAGTCTGATAATATAGAGAAATAATATTACTCTTAACCAATCAACCAGCCAAAACACAAAACACAAACCACCAAACCATGAGCCAAATTCTTGAATAGGTACTTCAAACAGAAAGTACATTAATGCCCACAGAAGGCAACGATTCCTCAGTATTAGTAATCATTATTTATATTGTGTTCTGTTGAAATGGTTCCAACACATAGCAACACTGTATACAGTTTCTGAGAATGGCTGGTGGGTTTAAACTGCTAACCTTGCAGTTTGCATGGCTAGCAGTCCAGTCCACCACACCAGAGCTCATCACTGAATACTCAGGAAATGCAAGTTAAAAGCATCCAGAATTCCAATCACTTAAAAACACTGATAGCTATCTTAGGCTGTGTTCTTCAGAAAAGGAAAACCAGTGAAGCTTTTTTACATATATATATGAAGGAGTCCTGGTGTGTCAGACTGCAAAGTTGTTTGAACTGCAAGGTCGACAGTTCAAGCTCGCCAGCCGCTCCTTGGAAACCCTGTACAGGGTTGCTATGTTTCAGAATCTACTTCATGACACTTAACAAAAACAACATATATATATGAACCATACATATATATGTACATATATATGCATATATGTGAGCCATATATGTATGTGAATCACATATATATGAATAAAAAGCTTCACTGGTTTTCCTTCTCTAGAGAATCTAGCCTAAGATAGTTGTCAGTCTTTTTAAGTGATTGGCACTCTACTGGGTGATTTTAATTTGAATTTCCCTAATATTCATTGATGAGCCCTGGTGTGGCACTCTAGAATAAGCCACACCTGGCTTATTCTAGAGCAAGAAAGAGAAAGAGAAAACGAAAGAGAAGTTTATGTTAAGAAAATGGCTCACATAATTGTGGTAGTAGTTATGTGCCGTGGAGTCGGTTCTGACTCATAATGACCCAGAATGGGGTTTCCAAGGCTGTATATCTTTACGGGAGCAGAAAACTTCATCATTCTCCTGCTGAATGGCTGATAGTTTCAAATTGTTACCCTTGAGGTTATCACCCCTACTCATAACCACTATACTACCAGAGCTCCTTCATAGTTGTAGAGTCAGGACACTTCTAAGTCTGTGGTTCAGATGTCACGTTGGAGTCTTCTCCTGACTTATGTAACTGTACAAGTGAATGGCTCTACTGTCAGCAGGTAAGATGGCATGCTACTGACTATGGGGATTGCTTTCACTAAGTCTGGCATAACATGGGTGAAAAGAATGCTGTTTTATGGAATGTTCTGCCCTGATAGAGTATGTGTGAGAAAGAGAGCATGCTGACTGAGAAGACTTGGGGCAAAAGTGTTATCAAGGATGTTTGTGCAACTAGGAAGACCTAGTTATGAGTGTTTTAGGTCAAAACATTCTCAGACATTTCTCTGTGCTCAGTCTTATCTAACAATTTATGTTGCTCCCTGTTTTTCTAAAGCTAGCCAAAATGCTTTTGTACTTTCTGTTTTGATCAAACCTAATAAATATAAGGAAAAGGAACAAGTCAGGAGGAGTTTTCTAACTCATAGAGCTCTTCTCCCCTAATCCTCTTAAATATATGTTTTGAGTAGTGTATTCTTCCACTCGGCATCTCCACAGGACAGTAAACACAACAACAGACTATTCCTAGGATTGGCAGACTTACTGAAGTCCTCAGAACCAGATGAGCCAGATGATGAGCCAAATGCAGGATCCAGACCCAGCACAAAGTCACATTTCAACTGTGGTGGTGATGTGCCGTGGAGTTGGTTCTGACTCATAGCGACCCTGTACAGGGTTTCCGAGGTTGTAAATCTTTATGGGAGCGGAAAGCTTCATCTTTCTCCCATGGAATAGCTGGTAGTTTCTAACTGCTAACCTTGAGGCTCGCAACCCGATTCATAACCACTACACTACCAGAGTGAAATAAAAACGTTCCAAATCTTTTACTCCAGCTTTACTAGTAAAACAATTTGTGGTCAGTAAAATCCCATACATCATTGTTTTGAAGAATAAAAAAAACACTTACTTACTTTAAAATATAGCTTTTGTCTGACCTTTGGAGCTTCTGTTTAATTCTTCAAAAGAACACAGTAATTAAGACACTATGATGTTTAATAACTGGTTAGATTGATGCTTGACTTTAATGTGGCGTTTAGGAGACCAATTTCCTCAAGGCTTAAGGTTCAAAGATCATCTCATGGCAATAGTTTGCTTACGTGGGTCACTCTAACCTTGATGAGATTGATTCCACAAAAATTGAAACTGTTTTTCAAAACTAATGACAAATTCCAAATATATGTTATTTGGACAATTAGAGTACAACATCAACAAAATGCCTCATTTTTCATGAATTTTAATTTTTGCCATCATCAGATTTTTGAAGGACTATCTGAAGAGAGTGGTAAGAAACAGAAAAGAAAAAAACTTCTAAATGTCAAGCAAAGAAAATTATATTCACCAGGCCAGGATAGTTTACAAATTAAGTAAATAATCTCTCGATTAAAAAAAAAAGATATTATTTAGCCTATAAAAGGAAGATCATAGAAGAATTGATACACTTAAGCTTTTGTGTTGGAGGAGAATACTAAAAGTACTATGGACTGCCAGTAGAACAAGCAAATCTGTGTTAGAAGAAGTACAGCCAGAATGCTCTTTTGAAGCCATGATGACCAGACTTCTTCTGTCAGACTTTGGAATTATTAACAGGAAGGACTAGTCCCTGGAGAAGGACATCATGCTTGGTATGATACAGGGTCATCAAAACAGAGGAAGACCCCCAAAGAGATGGATTTGCACAGTGGCAGCAGCAATGTGTTCAAGTGTAGCAGCAATTGTGAGATTGGCACAGGAGTAGATAGTGTTTCGATCCATTGTGCATAAGGTCTCTATGAGTCAGTACCAACTTAATGGCACCTAACAACAACAATTATTTTAAAAGCACAGTGACTCTGTAAGATAAACACTGGACAGAAAACCATAAGATCAGTAGTTCCAGCCCATCAGTAACTTCACAGAAGAAAGATGAGGTTTCCTGTTAACGCAAAGATTTACAGCCTCAAAAATCCTATACAGCGTTACTATGAGTCAGAACCAATTTAATGGTATTTAATAACTACAACAATTATTTTAGTGAGGTCCTCCTGGTGTGTTACTGGACTTCTAACTACAAAGTCAGAATTTCAAACCTACCAGCTACACCTCAGAAACCTTATAAAGGGTCACTGTGAGTCAAAACCACAGTTAACAACAAATTATTTTGTTATGGTAAAAAACAAAACAAAACAAAAAACCTCTATGGAACAATTCTATTGTATAAAATAAGTAATTGTGTTTATTCTGGACACATCATCAAGAAATTATCATTTACTAGAAAATGGCATCATTTTTGGTAATCTGGGAAACCCTCAGTGAAATGATCTGACACAATAGACACAACAATGAGCTCAAAAAGTGATTGTGAGGATGGCACAGGACTGAGAAAATTTTGTTGTACATAAAGTTGATACGAACATCTGGTGTGGTGCTGTGGATCAGCACTGGACTGAAAACCACAAGGTCAGCAGTTCAAATCCACCAGTTCCTCCTCAGAAATCCTATAAAGGGTCACCATGAGTTGGAACTGACTCAATGACACTTAGCAACAAGAAGTTTGGTGAGTCAAAGCAGACTGAACAGTAACTAACAGAAACAAATTTGAAGAGTTCTTTTCTTTTTTTTTTTAAGTTTAAGTAATGAATGACTTACCATTTAAATCTTACAGCCAAGTTTACTCTCTATAAGTATTTCTTAAATGTTTATTTTATAAAAGGTAAAAGTAAAATCTGGGATAAAATTTCATCATACAGATATCTCCAGGTGCTGTAATATTCAGGTTACATGAATATTTCAAATATAGTTTACTTTTGACTGTTAACAAGAACTGCCTACTTTATATGCATTCCTAAATTCCTTGAACTATTTTTAACCAGTGAAGCATTCAATTAATAGTGGTGTACCAGCTGCATGGCCCTGCACTAATTAATGAGGCAAGAGAGCAGTGACTTTGTGTAAAGGCATGTCAACAGTCTGGCCCACACTGACTGACAATATGTGCTCAGTGAATTTAGTTCCCTTTCTTTCAAGAAATAAACTTATTTTCTGACACTTTATCTTCTTTACCTAGCTTAGTGTCTGGTACAAAGTAGATCTGTATGTCCATATATTTTATATGTGTGTGAGTGTGTATAATCACTATGGTCCCATATGATAAGCACTGGAGTGTCAACAACAAAGTCCATGGCTAGAAACTGACAGTTGCTCTGTGGGAGAGAGATGAGGATCTCTGTTGCCGTGAAGAGTTAGTCTCAAAGCTCTATACAAGAGAACAAACAAGATGGCAGATCAGGTGAACGTGCAGTGAGAAGCTCCAACAGCAATAACACAGAATACTG
>NW_006411733.1:16078-17656 GCF_000296735.1 Chrysochloris asiatica
GCAGTGTCATTATGAGTTGGAACCAGCTCCACGGCACACCACCACCACCCTTTTTGAAAGGGTCCTGATATGGTGCTGTAGGATAAGCACTGGACCTCAGTATTGGTCAGCAGTTCAAACTTACCAGTTGCTCCTCAGAAACACTATACAGGGTCTCTATGAGTGGGAACCCACTGGACAACACTTAACAACAACAACAATTCTTTTTGAAAGATTGTTCACAGATGCAGAATATTACACTCAATTGTGTTTTTTTTCCCTACTTCACTGACTGCTTCTTTATTAGTACTTTATTAATAATCTCTTTGTTAATTCCTCCTCCCCTCCATAAACTCTTTAGATGAATAAGTCTCTGACCACAGCTTTTGAATCTTTTCTCTCATTCATTTACACCCAATCTTGTGATGACCTTTTGCAGTACCAATGCCTTAACAATTGTCTTTGTGCTGACAACCTCAAAATGCATTACTCTGCTTAAGATGTTTCCCCTGTCTGAATTCAAATGTCACTTTGATAACTTTATGTGAATGTTTTATAGGTATCTCAAATTTTATAAATCCCAAAGTGAATCCCTAATTTTCTGCTAACTATAAAAATAAATAAAAAATTGATTTCCCACACATCATTTTCATTTGATTTCTTAGTAAATAGTGAAAACATTCTATCATTTTTATTATTGTTTGCAGTGGTGTCAATTTCAAACCTATAATTAGCATCAAATAAAATCTTTGGGTTTTCTTTAACTATACTATTTTCTCACAACCCACATACAGCCCTTCAGCAAATTCTAAACTTCAGAATGCAGTACTTTTCTCTAAATATTTTTGATACACCTACACATATTCTAGGAGTCCTTGTGTGGCACTGTGGGTTAATGTGCCAGACTGTAACGCCGTTTGAACTGCAAGGTAGGCAGTTCAAGTTCCTAGGAAACCCTATATAGGGTCGCGAAGGGTCGGAACTGACTTGCTCGACGGTACTTCACAACAACAACACACATATTCTGGATGCAACGGCACTTAGCAACAACAACAAAGCACATATTCCAAATCATTTTTCATCGAGTAATCAGATGTTTTAAAATTACCTACAACACTCTTCAAGGTATCAGAGACACTGCGATGACTAACCAGACAAAAATTTCTGACATCATGAATCTTAAGTTCTAGAAAGAGATGCCTTAGTTATTGAGTGCTGCTGTAACAAAAATGCACAATTAGATGGCTTTGACAAACAGAAATTTATTTTCTCACAGTTTAGAAGGCAGGGTACTGACTCTTAGGGGGAAACTTCCTCTGTTGGCTTTGAGGGGATTTCCTTGTTTCTTCAGCTTCTTTCCTGGTTCCTTGGAAATCTCCATGTGGCTTGGCATCTATCTTCCACTATCTATGCTTCCTCAATCTACTCCTTTTATATTTTGCAAGAGATTTACTGAAGACACACCCTACATCAAACCTGTCAAATTAACACAGCGAAGATAACTCATTCCCAAATGGGATAATAATCAGAGGAATAAAGCTTAGGATTTATGGAACTTATTTTTGTTGATGAATTCAATCTGTAGGAGATCTGGCATGG
>NW_006411733.1:17756-18242 GCF_000296735.1 Chrysochloris asiatica
TGAAAACAGCAAGGGAAAAGAGAAGTGTAACATACAAAGACAAGCAAATCAGATTAAGCTCAAATCTCTCAACAGAAGCCATGCAGGCAAGAAGGCAATGGGGAGACATATATAAAACCGTGAAAGAAAAACACTGCCAACCAAGAATTCTCTACCCAGCAAAGCTGTCAATCAAATACAATGGTATAATCAAAACATTCCAGGATAAACAGAAGCTAAGGGATATTGCCAAAGCCAACCCTGATATGAAAAACATCCTAAAGGGAGTTCTGTGGACTGAGAACCAACAAGAACAGAAAACAACTAGAGATTGACATATGTGGCAGCATCACCCTGAAGTCAATTGACAAATGGAAGAGTTAAGAACAGAATAAAATGATAAGAACAGAGGATCTGGGAGATCAGTCTATGATTAAAACAATTACACTGTGAAAGAAGGTAAACACAGAGGAACAGAAATCCAGGTGGTGATAAGGTCAGGTAGAT
>NW_006411733.1:18536-19095 GCF_000296735.1 Chrysochloris asiatica
AGAGTGACAGAAGATACATCTTCAAAGAAAGACCATCAGGAAAAACTCAAAACAAAAATGTCAGTATGACTGGCTACCCCAAGAATAAGCAAGCTGGAGGAACAAACAAGATGGTGGATCAGGTGGAAGTGCAGTAAGGAGTGCCATCAGCAACAACACAGAATACCTGACCAAACAGCCTCAGAGGATGGTCCCATAACACTTAATCACACACAAAGGAATATTGATAAGGTTGGAAGGCTTACAGCTGGGGGACTTTGTGGCAGAAGCAAGAAATCCATTGCTCTCTATTTCAGGATGCTCAGCTGCTCCAGGAGCCGCCATCTAGGGTGAGACCAAGTGGGGAAAGGGTCAGAGCGGCCACAGATGCCTGGAAGATCCACGGAGATAAAGGTGTGGACATTCTTTTTGTATCTGTTCATTGGTCCCTTGCTGTCTGAGCACCTCCATTCTGGTGACTATAGAGGTGTCTGAGCTAGTGGGCATCCCAGCCCCACCCTCGCAGGGTTTTACTACACATGTGCACAGATCTCCTTGAAATTTAAAGAGACAGTTTCCA
>NW_006411733.1:20724-21266 GCF_000296735.1 Chrysochloris asiatica
AACAATAACATCCCTGGTAGCATAGTAGGTTATGAGTTCAGCTGCTAACTTCAAGCTTAGCAGTACAAATCTACCTGATGCTCTGTAGGAGGAAGATGAGGCTTTCTGCTCCCATAAAGAATTACAGTCTCAGGAGAACAAATAAGATGGTGGATCGGGTGGACGTGCAGTAAAGGAGCTCTGCCAGCAACAACAATAAATACCAAACCAAGGAGGCTCAGGGACTAGTCCCAGAACTCTGAACCACATATAAAGGAATATTTAGAAGGTTGGAAGGCTCACAGCTGGGAGAATTTGTGGCAGAAGCAAGAAATCCATTGTTTTCTAGTCCAGGACTCTCGGCTGCTCCAGAAGCCACCATCTTGGGTGAGACCATGTGGGGGAAGGAGCAGAGCAGCCACAGATGCCTGGCAGAACCACTGAGATAAAGGTGTGGACATACTTTTCTTTTGGTATCTGTTCATTGGTCCCTTGCTATCTGTGCACCTCCAACTGGTGACTATAGGGGTGCCTGAGCTAGTGGGCACCCCAACCCCACCCTC
>NW_006411733.1:21366-21905 GCF_000296735.1 Chrysochloris asiatica
ACATTGGTCTACTGCTGAGTGGAAGACAGGGAAAGGCAGTAATGAAGAAATGGGCTGAGTTCAGCAACAGTCCATTGACTCCTGTTGACCTGGAGATGAGAGAGAGAAGAGGAAGGGCTGGTTGGTCCAAAGTGTGGTGAGACCTGGGGACACCTGAGCCCATGGACAAAGACACAGCCACAGAGGGCTAGAGCTGAGCATGAAGCATCCAGCTGATATGAAGTGAGGGGAGATGTACAAGAACACCCAAACTTGCAGACAGTACCCATTTGACTTAACCTCTATGGCTTGATAATCAGAACTTGACTAGAGGAAGTTTAAAAAAAAAAGAAAAGGTTTTTTTTTGCTTTTTTTATAAAGGAAATAAGAGTATATTGCTACAATTTGATGAACTTGACCTATACTCATGGAGGAAGTAACTCTAAATACCAACAGAGAGGGAAGGAGTCTTCACATCAAGTATCAATGCTATCCTCTCTGTACATAGTGACAGGCAACTTAGACACTGGCTAACTAAAATAGGGGGAGGAGGGCTATAA
>NW_006411733.1:24095-24638 GCF_000296735.1 Chrysochloris asiatica
GCAATGATATCCCTTGTTCCATGGCCTCTTCTGAATCCGGCTTGAACTTTTGGAAGTCCTCTGTTAATGTATGATTGTAGCTGTTTCTGTATTACCTTTAGCAAAAGTTTATTCACATGGGATATCAAAGAGATTGTCTGATGATTTCTGCATTTCGTTTGGTCACCTCTCTTTGGAATGGGCACAAATATGGATGTCCTCCAATCAGTAAATAAATCTCTTTGCTGCCACAAGCATCATTAGGTTCTACAAGAAGTACAAAAGGATCTATATGATATTAAGCCAAGAACCAATGTTATCTCTAGCAATAGCCTTCACATTCATAACACAATTCCATAGATGAGAAAATTGCCAATACTTGTACTTTATTTTATTTTTTTGTCATATTCAAACCAAGTTTGAACTCCTGTCCCGCAACAAAAAATTCTGTTACCAAGCTCACCAATGATCAATATATTACTAAATCTAATTGTCATTTACAGGGCTCTTTTTGAACTATTAAAAAGCATTTGGATTTACAGATTTACAACCTTGAAAACCCTA
>NW_006411734.1:0-676 GCF_000296735.1 Chrysochloris asiatica
CTCTGTGTTTACCTTCTTTCACATTGTAATTGTTTTGATCATAGACTGACCTCCCAGATCCTCTGTTATTTTAATTTTATTCTGTTCTTGACTCTTCCATTTGCCAATTAAGTTCAGGGTGATGCTGCTACGTATGTCAATCTCTGGTTGTTATCTGTTCTTGTTGGTTCTCAGTCCACAGAACTTCCTTTAGGATATTTTTCATAGCAGGATTGGCTTTGACAAAATCCCTTAGCTTCTGTTTGTCCTGGAATGTTTTGATTACACCATCATATTTGATTGACAGCTTTGCTGGGTAGAGGATTCTTGGGTGGCATTTGTTTTCTTTCAGGGTTTTATGTATCTCTTCCCATTGCCTTCTTGCCTGCATGGTTTCTGTTGAGAAATCTAAGCTTAATCTGATTTGTTTGCCTTTGTATGTTATATTTCTCTTTTCCCTAGCTGCTTTCAAGATCTTGTCCTTATCTTTAATTTTGGAGAGCTTGATTATTATATGTCTTGGTGATTGTCTTTTAGGGTCTGTCCATCCTGAGGTTCATTGAGCTTCTTGAATGCTTATCTTTTCACTTTTCATGGTGTTAGGAAAATTTTCTTCCAGAGCTCTTCAACTATCTCCTCTGTGGGCTTGTGTGATTGTTCCTGTTCTGGAATGCTATTAATTCTTATGTTATTCTTC
>NW_006411734.1:1087-3073 GCF_000296735.1 Chrysochloris asiatica
TTTTGGTATTTTTTATGCTTTCTGATTGCTTCCAGGTAGATGTGATCAGGAAATGGGCTTCCCTTTTCACTCTTCTTCTTGAGAATTTACAAGATGCCACTGTTGGTCGTTTTGATGTAACTTAGGATATAATTTTCGGCCTATTTCCTTTTTTGTCTGCTTGTCCCACTCCACAATCCCCGTTCAGGCCTTTTGTCTAGTTATAAACAGTTCAGGGCCAGCTGTGGCCATTTGGTTTGAATTGAAAACTGTCTCTTTAAATTTCGAGGAGATCTGTGCACACGTAGAACCCTCTGAGGGTGGGGCTGGGGTGTCCACTAGCTCAGGCACCCCTATAGTCACCAGAATGGAGGTGCTCAGACAGCAAGGGACCAATGAACAGATACCAAAAGAAAAGAATGTCCACACCTTTATCTCTGCGGTTCTGTCAGGCGTCTGTGGCCGCTCAGATCTTTCCACTGCTTGGTCTCACCCAAGATGGTGGCTCCTGAAGCTGCTGAGCATCCCGAACTAGAAAGCAATGGATTTCTTGCTTCTGCCACAAATTCCCCCAGCTATAAGTCTTCCAACCTTCTAAATATTCCTTTATATGTGGTTCAGAGTTCTGGGACCATCACCTGAGCCTGCTTGGTCGGGTATTCTGTGTTGTTGAGCTCCTTTACTGCGCTTCCACCCCATCTGCCATCTTGTTTGTTCTCTCCCGTATTAAGTCTTGAAGTCTGTTTTTTCTAAGAGCAGTTCTCCATATGGACAACACTTAGTGATGATAATTTCCACCTTTAAGTCAAAGTAGAATATATAGCCCTCTCTATTTGTTATTTTGAAAGTACCATGGACTCTTATAAGAGCAAACAGATCTGTGTTGGAAGAAGTGCAGCCAGAGTGCTCCTTGGAAGCCAGATTGGCCAGACTTCGTTTTTCATACTTTGGACATATTGTTAGGAGGGACCAGTCACTAGAGAAGGATACATATTTGGTAATGTGGAGGGTAGGAGAAAAAGAGGAAGACCCCCCAAAAGATGGATTGGTAGGTACAGTGGCAGCAGCAATGGGTTCAGGCATAGCAACGAAAGGTTGACCCAGGATCGGGCAGTATTTTGTTCTGTTGTGCATAGGGTTGCTATGATTCAGAACTGACTTGATGTCACTTAACAACAACAAGTTGTTATTTTTCTGGGAGGCATAACTGGTGTATATTCTGAAGTTAATAAGGTAATCAATGCCATGGTAAAAGATTAAAATACCATATTCATATCAACCAAAAACTAGTCCAGGTCAGAAAGGCAGTTTTGGAAAACCAAGTTACTATCTCTGTTCAGAACTTAAAAACTGAGTTGCTTCAACTTGAATGACAATTCCAAAGTAATTGAACAGTGAGTGGATCAAGTTAAGGAGAAAATAGATAAGGTTAAAATGAGAAAACATTTTTGGATTGAATATTTTGTGACTCGCTTCTTCATTTCCCAGTTTTACCTAGCTGAGAGCTGTATTCATTACTGGGTTGCTAATTCTTTGCTTGGGTATCTTTATATGTTGATATGTTCAGTGTGTCCCCCTTCTTAGCTCATGCATCCCAGCGCCTAACTAGATAGCTCCTGAAAATACTTTAAGCAGTAAGAGAATGCTGATTTCTAAATTAGATACAATAACTTACTATGATTTAAGTTGGGGTGGGGGTGGGGGGCTTGGTGGGTAGGCCTGTTAATAGAGACCTGGTGTGGTACTGGGGAATAAAGCACTGGACCGCAAAGTTGGTTTGAACCACAAGGTCGGCTGTTCAAACTCACCAGCTCCTCCTTGGAAACCCTATACAGGGTTGTTATGAGTTGGAATTGACTCGACAGTACTTAATAACAACAAAATCTCAAAGTGTGGAATGCGCATTCATTTTTGAGCATAACTATATTGCTTGGTTGTTGTTGTTGTTAAGTGCCTTCGAGTCGGTTCCGACCCATAGCGACCCTGTACAGGGTTTCCGAGGGCGTA
>NW_006411734.1:3173-5997 GCF_000296735.1 Chrysochloris asiatica
TCGAGTCGGTTCCGACCCATAGCGACCCTGTACAGGGTTTCCGAGGGCGTAAATCCTTATGGGAGTAGAAAGCCTCATCTTTCTCCCGCGGAGCAGCTGGTAGTTTCGAACTGCTGACCTTATGGTTCGCAGCCCGATTCGTAACCACTACGCTACCAGAAAACTCACTTACCAGAATTAGGAGTGATATATTCAAGTACTGCCTGAAAACATCTTTTATGCACACCTCAACTTATCCTTGTTTCTTAAATGTATGCTTTGACTACTTTAAGTTGTAATGTTAATAATTACCTGGCTTTGCCTGGAGCCTGGTCCCTGTTCTGATAAGCAGTGATCATCTGGACAAACAGGCACCGTGATAGTTAATGATGCCCTTCTTGAGATGTTTATTGGGACATCATGACCACTGTGTGACTTAGTGTGAATGCTGAAATTGTAGCCCTCTTTGCATGTAGGATGTAACCTCATCAAGAAGTAATATAAAAAGTGCTTGTAACAAAGTGTCATTCCAACACCAAACAGCAAACACCAAACAAGTCTCTTTGCTGAGGGTGTCCTGATAGGCAACTCCTTAATAATAATACTTTTCTCTTTGTTTATTTAGTTGTTGTTAAGTGCCATTGAGTCGGTTCTGAGTCATAGCAACCCTTTGTAGGGTTTCTGATGAGCAGCTGGTGAGTTTGAACAAAGGACCTTGGGGTTCAAACTGACCTCACGGTCACTAGAGGGCTAACTGGACTCAGTTGCTCATGGGATAGGGCACTAGACCCAAGCTTTGGGGTAACAAAGTCCACAAAAACAAGTCTACATCTTATTTTGGGGAGTAGAGATTTGGATCTTAAAAAATTATAAGCAGTCATCTATGATGCAATTATTGGTCTCTCCGTGTCCAAAGGAAAGAGGAGTGATGAAAATTGAAGTTCCTTGGAAACAGTCCAATGGACTAATGGACTATGTGAACATCAGTCTCCATGACCTTGAGACCAAAAGAACTAGATGGTTTCTGATTACTACTACCAACTGCTGGAAAAGGGATCACATTAGAAGGTCCTGGTTACAGTGGGAGAAAATAATGGAACAAATCTCAAAATCATAAAAAAAAAAAAAAAAAATCAGGATTACTGGTCAGACAGAGACTGGTGGAACCCCAAGACTATGATCTTTGGCCACCCTTCAGGTCTGGAACTAAACACACCCCTGTGGCTCAGTTTTCAGCCACGCAGTAAATAGGGATATAGATGGGACAACCACACTAGTGAGGTATGTACAACATTTGAGATCAAAGGGGTAGAATTTACCTGTGGACAAAATTCAGAAGGAAGACTGAAAATAAGAATGACAGAGAGGAATCACATTGAGAGGGCTGCTATCATTCACTGAAAACTGATGATCTGCTCTGTAAAACTTCACTCAATACACAATGAAAAAAAGAGTTTACATTAGGATTTTGGGGTCTCAACCCGCATTTTCTTTCTTTCTTTCTTTCTTTCCACTTTACCAGTGAGTTGCAGATCACTTTCAAATGTCTTCCTGATGCAAAAGCCTGGGTTTAGTCTTTGGTTTTGAATGTGAATGATGCACAGTCTTGAAGATTTTTATTGTTGAATATGATGTCTTAGTTACCTAGTCCTACTGTAATACGAATGCCACAAGGTGGTAACTATAAAGAAAATAAAAATTATTTTCTCATAGGTTTGGACACTAAAAGTCCAAATCAGAGTCTTGGTCACATTGATTCCTTCCTTCTTCTTCTTGTTGTGAAGTGCCGTAGAGTCTGTTTTGACCCCTAGCGACCCTGTATAGGGTTTCTGAGGAGCAGCTGACCTTGCAGTTCAAATGGCTTTGCAGTCTGGCGCTTTAACCCACAATATCGCATGTTAAGGAATAACATAAATATCGCATGTTGTCCATGAACAGGAATCATTTGAGGCACTTATTCAGTTCATTGTTTGATTTGATTTTTTAAAAAGCTGTATGGAAATGCTTTCAGTTTTCCAAGACAAATTTAATGGAATTGTACATCAGTTGATACACAAAGAGGAAAAGAAAAATTCCTGTTACAAAATATTCAGACCACTTGGACTTAGTAGGAAAACCATGGAGCCCATGTGTTATTTGTTAGTTACTTCAAAATTAATATAAAAATAGGACTTAAAAAAACAAACAAAACAGGTGTATACTATCACATGCGTCTTTCCAGATGTGTATGTTTTCACTAATCTAAACTGGATAAGGAAACTGGAAAAAGTTAAATATATAGTACATCATAAACCATTAAGGAATGTGGCAGAATTGTTTGTAAAATGTAGAGAATTCACTGTGCTGTTGTTGAACCACATCATGGACTCCTTACCAGTCATGACGAAACAAACTTTATTTTTTGCCTAAGAAAGCACCTAAGTTAGACAAAGATGTATTTTTAGATTAAGCTCTTTAGATATTGATTGGGTCAAATTCCCAAGTCAGTATTGTTTTTGTTTTTTTTAATTTTTATTGTGAATTGAGTGATATTTACATGGGAGACTTTCGGTTTTACACTTAGCCTATTGTATTTTGTTACATTGCAATGATTACAATCCCTTCCATGCATCATCATTCAACAGTATTTGCTACTATTCCCTCTGGGGTTTTTTGAATGTACACAAAAACACTCAGGAATATATAATCATTTAAACAACCAAGGGAGGGCACATTCTGCAAATCTGCCTCCTGGCCACCAGCACTCAGTCCCTCTCTTCCCATGAGTCTAGAGTCCTCAGCTACTTTCTTTCTCCATGTCCTCATCTCTGCCTCCATCTCTGGTGTCGCTACTTCTCTGGATAAG
>NW_006411734.1:9797-10366 GCF_000296735.1 Chrysochloris asiatica
ACATTTAGAAATTTAGGTTGTCTCCATCTTTCTGATGTGTCTCTTGTAGACAGCATATTGAAGAATCCTATTTTATGATCAATTCTGCTCCTCTCTGTCCCTTGACTGGTACATTTAATCTATTTACATACAGTGTAATGATCAGTATGATAAACACTGGACTGTGAATCACAACGTCCTCAGTTTAATCTTGCCAGCCACTCAGTGCAAGAAAGATGAGGCTTTCTGCTCCCATGAAGATTTAATGCCTTGGAAACCTTATACAGGCTTGCTGTAAGTCAGAACTAACTTGATGGCATTTAATAACAACACATGATTCAATTGCTATTATTTTGCTGTGTGCTTTTTTTTTTTTCAGCGCATAAATTCTTTTATTTATTTTTCTGATGAATACAGTTATTGACATAATGTTTCTGAGTAACAAGAAACTATTTTGTATAGGTCAAACCCTTCACCACATATCTTAAATCCTCCCAAAGTGCAAATCACTAAGCAGAGCTTTAAGTGAAGGGAGGTAATATGAACCCATGCTAAATTATTCCAAGTTATTTTATTTTTCTAGTTTTTTA
>NW_006411734.1:10833-11407 GCF_000296735.1 Chrysochloris asiatica
TTTTTTTTTTTTTAACCAGTGGATACTCTATTTACTAAAATAGTGGATTCAAGCATCTGCAGTGGTGACTTCAACCTCTACTCCAGGCTCAATACTGATGGAAGTAATTTGTTTAACAATCTCAGAAGGACTGTGCAAGTCAATGAGTCGCTTGTGGATTCTCATCTGGAAGCAGTCCCAGGTCTTAGAACCTTCATCACAAGGAATCTTCCTTGTTGTGATTCTCAGAGGCTTGGTAGGCATCCGAACCCGGCCCTTCATTTTCAGGTTGTTGTCCTTTGCACTTCTAATTAAGTCAGCACATACTTTGTCCAGCAACTTCACGTTGCGGCTGGTTAGAGTGATTCTAATCCGGTGAATGGCCACCTCTGGTCCCACTGGTGGGCGCCTTTCAGGTATCCTTAAAAGCCAAGGCTGTGGCGTGGCTTCCTGACCAACTTGTTCCTCTGCAAGAGCGAACAGCGGTGAGTCGGGAGCAGGAGTGGCCGCCAAGCAAGGCAACCTGCAGCTGAGACCATGTCTTCCACAAAGAGATAGTTGATTTTATCTTGAAAAACAACTAAACTTCCTTGCC
>NW_006411735.1:0-10094 GCF_000296735.1 Chrysochloris asiatica
ACCACAGTATGACAAATAACAGATAAGTGGTGGTTATTCAGAATAGCAAAAAAGAGGAAACAGGTGTCCTTCAATGAATTAATGGATAAGAAAAATGTAGCATACAATGGAATACAATGCAACCATAAACAAACAGTGAGACTGCAATGCATCTAGAGTACTTATTACTGAGTGAAATAAATCTGTTATATGTGGACAAATATTTCATGACTCCACTTTTAAAAGAAATGAATATCAGGGATGACGGGGGATTACTCTTGAGTATAGATACTTGTTATTTTTGGTGATGGAAAAAGGAATATTGAATGTGAGTATGATGAGCTCAAGAGACATGGATATTTGTGCTAAAGAGTATGAGATACAAAATTTGTCAACAACACTAACAATAACGAAAAAGTGAGTATATAATCATATATGTTTACATGTAGGTATGTTGTTGTTATGTGCTGTTGAGTTGATTTTGACCTATAGCGACCCTGTGTAGGATTTCTGAGAAGCAGCCGATGAGCTTAAACTACTGATCTCGTGGTTCAAACTGACTTTTCAATCCAGTGCATTAGCCCACAGCACCACACCAGAACCCCATATATAGGTATAGATGAGTGCTTATGTGTACACGGTTAACCCCTGCCATCAAGTTTATTCTGACTCATAGCAACCCTATATAGTGTTCTCAAGACTGTAATTTTGGGGGAGCAGACAGTTCATCTTTCTCCTGAGAAGCAGCTGGTGGGTTTGATCTGCTGACCTTGCAGTTACCACTAGCCCAATGCTTAACACACAGTGCCACCAGGGCTCTTTCTGTACACAGATGGAGGCATCTATTTGTAGGTGTGTAAGAAGCTCTGGTACTGTAGTGGTTACGAATCGGGCTGCAAACCACAAGGTCAGCAATTCGAAACTACCAGTTGTTCCATGGGAGAAAGATGAGGCTTTCGGCTCCCTTAAAGATTTACAGACTTGGAAACCCTGTACAGGTTCACTATGAGTTGGAACCAACTCCACAGCACATAACCAACGAACCAACCATACATATATACTGTTCACAAGTATATATGTAAATACACATATGAATCATAGAGGATATAGTTGCAGATAATCCTCAGATATAAACAAATACCATGGCACAATGGTTTTCTGGATTTGAAGTTTTAGGACCTTAGTCTCAAGGATAACTGAGTTAGTTGGTATCAGAATGTTCATGTTCTGCATCCTAGTGAGATGAGTAGCATGTGGGGTCTTAAAAGCTCATGAATAACCCTTTTAGATACAATTGGTCCCAACTCATTAGGAGTAAAAAAGAAAGAAGAAAACTAAAGTCTCAGAGAAATTAATCTGCAAAGTGAACAGCCTCAGAGAAATTAATCTGCAAAGTGAACAGCCTATATGAGCCATGACTTTATCTACCTTGAGACTAGAAGAACTAACACTACTGAATACACTTCTTAAGGCCACAGCAGATGGACCCAGATAGAACAGGAGAAAAATGTGGAACCAAGCTCAAATGATAAAAAGTCCAGACCTACTACACCAGTTGATACTGAAAGATTCCCTGAGATTATCACCCTTAAAACATTCTTTTAATCCTTGAGCCAACTCTTTTCCCTGATTTCATCTTTAGGGAAGTAACAGATGGCACACAAAATAAAGGATATTCTGTGTGAGTATTAGGCACCACTAAATAAACATCTAATAAGAACAAAAGGTCAACAATTATTACAAAGCAAAAATGAGAAGATAAGGGGATAGGAAAACTGGAGTACTGGAAATGGAACAACCAGAATATTGTTACATGGAAATTTAGCACATTTCAAAAAAATAACTAATATCACTAAATAATTTATGTAGAAATTATCAAATGGGAGCCTAATTTACTGTATAAATTTTCACCAAAAACAAGAAAAAAATTAATTAAACCCTATATTCACGATTCTACTCTGACACACATGGGATTGGCATGGGTTGGCATAAGCTCAACAGCAACTGTTTTATTTTGGGTTTTGGCCCAGGTAAAGGCTACATGGAGTCCTGGTGTGGTGCTGTGGGTTAGTGCACTAGACTGCAAAGTCAGTTGGAACCACAAGGTTAGAAGTTCAAGGTCATCAATCACTCCTCAGAAACCTATGTAGGTTCGCTATGGGCTGGAACTGATTCAACAGCATTTACAACACCAACAAAGGCTACATAGTGTGGAGATTAGAGTTTAAGCTTTTGAGACAGACTGTTGTTAAATGCCATAGAGTCTATTCCAACCCATAGGGTTTCCGAGGCTATAAATCTTTACAGGAGCAGATTGTTATTGTTGTTAAGTACTGTGGAGTCGGTTCCAACTCATAGCGATCCTGCACAGGGTTTCCGAGGCTGTAAATCTTTATGGGAGCAGAACGCCTCATCTTTCTCCCGCGGAACCGCTGGTAGTTTGGAACTGCCGACCTTGAACTGCCGACCTTGAGGTTAGCAGCCTGATTCGTAACCACTATGCTACCAGAGCTCCTACGGGAGCAGACTATCTAGGTTCAAATCTTTAGTTACTTATGTAAATTCCATTTTGCAGATAAGAGAAGTGATGTTTAGAGAGCTTAAACTAAGTGAATTTCCCAGGGTTATATACCTAGTGATAGAGCCTGAACTTAGATATAGGGCTTTCTGACTCAGAGCTCATATTTTGAATCCACCACCATTTGATTTTTCAAATAACTTCATCTTTCCATGTCTTTATTCACATTGCTTTCTCTGCCTAGAATGCCTGTCTCCAGGCTTCTCTTCCTAGGAGAATTTCTGCTCATTCTACAAAGTCTAAATCTATAATAATAGCAAGCTGTCATTAAATATTCACTATATCAAGCAATATTTTATATTACATATGAAGAATATGTTGCATGAAGTATATGTAATATAAAATCAACCAAAAGAGAACACACTCAGCATTTCTCAGTGCAAAGGTTTTGGTTCAGTTTTGGGTATTACTGCCTCACTCATGATTATTGTGAGGACTGAAGTAAATGAAGGCACATATGTTTGAATGTAAAATGCCAACAGCTACATAATATGTATAAATGTAAGTTTTGCTTTAGCAACAAGCCAAGTATCCCATGAACCTACAAGTGATTTCTTTCAGAACTTCACAGTTATCCTGTATTTGAAACACAGAGCAATCAGTATAATAGTACATAGTTATAGTATATAGACTATTGTTGCTGTTGTTGTTAAGTGCCTTTGAGTCAATTCTGACTCATAGTGACCTTATCTAGGGTTTCTAAAGAGCAGCTGGTGGATTTGAACCACTGACCTTGTGGCTCAAACCGACCTTTTTGTCCAGTGCCTTATCCCACACAGTGCCATGTCACTTCAAGGAAATTCAGAGAAAAAAGAAAAAACACATGCAAAACAAAACAAAAATCAGGAAGACTGAGTATTGGAGTTAGAGAAGAGTATTAAAAGCATCATGGGCTGCTAGAATAAACAAATCTATCTTGGAAGAAGTACAACCAGAATTCTCCTTAGAAGACTTCATCTCATGTACTTTGGATATGTGGTCAGGAAGGACCAGTCTCTGGAGAATGATGTCATATTTAGTAAAGTGGAGTGTCAGCAAAAAAGAGGAAGACCTTCAACAAGATTGACTAGCATAGTGGTAGCAACAATGGACTCAATTGTGAAGATGCTGCCTATTGGGCAGTGTTTCTTTCTGTTGGGCATTGGGCTGCTACTGACTCGATGGCACATAACAATGACAGCAACAATATAGACACGGATTCTAACTTCATTTAGAAGAGGACAGAGTTCCATAAGAACTGGAACTACAACACAATAATAGTGAAGACTTGTGGTGCATAAGAAAGGATCCTGCTAGGGTCATGGGTTAGGCATTGGGCAATTAACTGGTTGAAACCCCCAGATCTTCTAAGTGAGAAAAATAGACTGTCTATTCCCATAAAGACTTAGAATGTCAGAAACCTCATAGGGTTCCTTTAAGGCAGATTTGTCTTGATGGCATTGAGTTTGGTTTGGTATGAATCATCAAAGTGTGTACACATGTATGAATGTATAAAACACAAGACAATAACTGCAGTTGAGAGGGGATAAATGGATTAAAAGTATCAATTAATATTAGATTTTTTAAAGCAAATTCTAAGACAAACCTAAAAGATAATAAAAGTCAGAAAGCTTCCAAGCAAAATCAGGGGGAGAATGAAATTATTGCAAAACAAATATTCAATTCATAAAAACAAAGCAAAGCAAAGTGGGGGATGGGATTACAAATGAATGAAGTACATAGGGAACAATCAGAAAGAATAAAATTAGTAGGTATTAACCCAAGAATACTAGTAATTATATTAAATTGTTCACAAAGTAAATACTTTAATTAAAAAATACATGTTATTTACATGTGTATAGTTATAAATTAATATCTCAAGAAATTAGGAAAATAGTTGCTCAAGGAATTTTGAAGGAAGAAAGGAAGATGTAAAGGTATGAAGAGAGATTGTGAAAAATAAAATAAATATACAGCAAATAATTTAAGTCTAGTAAAATTGGTAAACTCCTGGTGAGATTAACTAAAAAATTAATAAGCTAAGTCAGAATATATAATGAGCAATCAATTCTTGGAAAACTGCAATGCACAAAACCTGTGAACCCCCCCCCCCCAAATGTGGAATAATCCTAAAACTAATAAAGAAATGTAATGGGTAATTGAAAGCATTTATACAAAGAAAAGTATCAGTCCAGATGGCTTCACTGATGAATTCTGCAAATTATTTAGAGGGAAAATAGTTCAATCTTTCTTAAACTCCCTCAGAGAGTAGAAAAAGAGAAAATTCTCTCCAATTCATTTTTCTGAATCTAGTCTAATGTTCTTACCAAAACCTGACAAGGATTTTGTCAGAAAAGGGAGAAGACAGACCAATTTCTCTCCTGAATGTAGGTACAGGAATGCTAAACAAATCATCCTCAACATTTAAAATTTTAAATGTCCAGCAACATTAAAAAAAAATAATACTTCACAACCAAGTTGGATTTACTTCAATAATTAGAGGTATGCTTTCTATTAAAAACTCACTGTGTTGTTATTGTTGTTGTCACATGCTGTCAAATCAGTGACCCTGTATAGGGTTTCCAAGGAACAACTGGTGGATTTGAACCACTGAACTTGTGGTTAGCAGTCCAGTGCTTACCCTAGAGCACCACACTAGGATTCCATGTGATAAAATGCCATGAAATTATACACAAAGACATACAGAAAAATAAATACCTGAAAAAGTCGGGTAAAAACTGTGGTTTACTTGATGAGTTTCTTGGTTTTAATAATGTACTATTGTGTAGTACTATAGTACTGTATTGTGAGTACTACATTGCAAGGTTGTTTTAAACACAAAGGTCAGTGGTTCAACCTCACCAGCTCCTCCTTGGCAACCTTATACAGAGTTGTTATGATTCTGAACCTACTTACAGCACTTAACAACCACACGCTTGTGTAAGATATCACCATTGTAGAAAGCTGGTGAAAGGAACAAGGACCTTCTCTACTGTTTAAATTTCTTGTGGATTTATCATTTAAAAGTCAATGCAGTTATTTTGCCACCTTAGTAAAATAAAGGAAAACTAGCTGCATAATTTTCTCAATAGGTGCAGAAAAAGTAACTGGTACAATTAAAACTTAGTCATGATTTTTTTTTTAAATCTTAGAAAATAAAGAATAAAAGAAATTCTCTCGAGTCAATTCTGACCCAGAGTGACCCTGTGCAGGGTTTCTGAGGAGCAGCTGGTGAACTTGAACTGCCAACTTTGCGGTTCAAACCGACTGCGCAGTCTAGTGCATTAACACACAGTTTCACACCAGGATTCCAAAAAAGGCTATAACAGACATCAAACTTAATCTTAATACATTAAAATCTTTCTCGTCAAGAGCATGATTCAAGATCAAGTAAAAATAGGTTGTCAACTATAACAGCATCACTAGGCTGATGTGGGAGGTACAGACCATACCAGAGGACATCAAAATTTGTGGACTGTTTTAGCAGAAATTTATTATTTGAAGATCAAAGACCACAGCCTTTAGTACAGGTTGCATCTCAATGTAAAGAAAACAAAAATCCCCACAACTGGCCCATTAAATAATTTCATGGTAAATGGAGAAAAAGATTGAAATTTTTCAAAGACTTCATTTTGTTTTGATCCCCTATCAACATTCATGAAAATAGCAGTTAATAAATCAAAAGAAGTATTGCATTAGGCAAATCTGCTGCACAAGACCTATGTGAAGTTGTCAAAAACTTAATTTTGCCTGCATCCATCATCAACACTCATGGAAATAGCAATCAACTAGTTAAAGGATGTATTGCATTAAGCTAATCTGCTGGACAAGACCTCTTTATAAAGTGTTGAAGAACAAAGCTGTCAGTATGAGGACTAAGGTGAACCTGACCTATACCATGATATGTTTTAAAGCCTCATATGTATGTGAAAGTGGGACAGTGAATAAGGAGTATGATAAAATATTTGGTATGTTTGAGTTATGATGTTGGAGAAGAATATTAAAAATCTGTGTTGGAAGAAGTACAGCCAGAATGCTCCTTAGAAGCCAGAATGGCAAAACTTCTTCTTTCACAGTTTGGACATATTGTCAAGAAGGACCAGTCCCTGAGGTGGACATCATGCTTGGTAAAGTGGAAAAAGAGAAAGAAGTCCGATGAGGTGGATTGACACAGTGGCATCAACAATGGACTCAAGCATAATAATTGTGAGGATGGTTCAAAATTAGGCAGTCTTTCGTCTTGTTGTGCATAGGGTTGATTAGAGTCAGAACCAACCTGATTGTACCTAACAACATTAAGATGGTAGACAGAATAGGAAGAAGGAGAAATAGACCACTTCTGAATAGTCCAGTCACTGCAAACCTTACGAATAGTAGTAGAACCTTATCAGATTTAATAACTGAAGACGAGCCCCCCAGCTTGGAAGGCACTCAAAATTCAACTTTGGAAGAACTGTCCTCTCAAAGTAAAATAGACCTGAAATACTTGAATAAAGCAAAACTTTGGGGACCTTCATTTGCTGATGGGGCACAACTCAAAATAAGTAAAAACAGCTGAAATATCCATTAGTAATTGGAGCGTGGAATGGAGGAAGTGTTGTTGTTAAGGTTCTGACTCATAGCGACCCTATGCATCACAAAATGATAGATTCCCTATACCATCCTCATAATTGTTGTTACATTTGAGCCATTGTTACTGTCACTGTGTCAATCCATTGCATTAGGCAAATCTGTTGCAAAAAACCTCTTTGAAGTTTTAAAGAGCTAAGTCATCACTTTTGAGGACTAAAGTGCATCTGATAATTGTTGTTGTTGTTGTGTGCCGTGGTGTCAGTTCTGACTCATAGCAACCCTGTACGGGGTTTCTGAGGCTATAAATCTTTACGGGAGCAGAAAGCCTCATTTTTCTCCCGTGGAACAACTGGTAGTTTCGAACTGCTGACCATGAGATTAGCAGCCTGATTCGTAATCAAACCTTATATGCATGTGAAAGTTGGACAATCAATAAACAAGGTCATATAAGAATTGATGCATTTTAATTATGATGTTGGAGACGAATACTGAAAATACCACGGACTACTAGAAGGACAAATATATTTGTCTTGTATAAATTTCAGTCAAAATGCTCCTTAGAAGCAAGGATAGTGAAACTTTGTCTCGCATACTTCGGGCATATTATCAGGATGGACCAGTCCCTGGAGAAAGGCGTCATCCATGGTAGAGTAGAGGATCAATGAAATAGAGGAGGACTTTCAATGAGAAGGAATGACACAGTGGCAGCAACAATGGGCTCAATCATAACAATTGTGTGGATGATGCAGAATTGAGCAGTGTTTCTTTCTGTAGTGTACAGGGTTGCTATGAGTCTGAACTGACTCGATGGTGATGGCACTTAACAACAAAAACAGTTGTCAAAAAATTTTTTTTCATAACAAAAACTTTTTTCAGAAGCCCAATTTGCATGTATTAATATACCTATAAGGCTAAAACTACGCATGCATCATTATACCTACAAGGCTAAAACTGTGCATGTACCAATATACTTATAAGGCTAAGACTATGCATGTATCAATATACTTAAGAGGCTAAAGATTTACTAATTTATTTCTTGAACCTTCTAAATGTACTCTGGACTGAAAACCACAAAGTTGGTGGTTTAAATACATCAGACACTTCTCAGATACTCATAAAATCACTTTGAATTAGAACTGACTCGAAGGCACTTAACAACAACAACAATGCACTCTGACCAGAGCTATCTTTATTAACCACTTAGATGCTTTGAATGATGTGTTTTTTTCTGCTTGAGCTCCAAGTAATTATTTTCATTGCTGCTGGTGCCTCTATAACTGATTTTACTAAATTTTCTGTTTGAGCTGCAATATTATGATAACTCATACTTATGAATCTATAGCAATAACATCTTTTTTTTTTTTTTTTTAGTTTTTATTGTGAATTTAGTGATAGTAATATGGGAGAGAACATCGGTTTTACACTCATTGTTTCATTGCAATGATTATAATCTCCGCCGTGCATCATCATTCAACGGTATTTACTTCTATTCCCTCTGTTTAATGTTTGTTTGTTTTTTGAGGAGGATGTACACAAAAACACTCAGGAATATATAATCATTTCAACAACTAAAGGGCACATTCTGCAAACCTTCCTCCAGCAATAATTTCTTTGAACATGAAATAGTAATTAAAGGAAAACAAGGAGAAAAATCATAAAAAGTTTTCCACTCACTTACTAATAATGTTGTAACTAATAATGGTGTGACACTGTAGGGTAAGCACTGGCTGCTAACCACAAGTTTGGCAGTTTCAAACTCACCAGTCATTCTCAGAAACCCTCGAGAGAGTTTCTATGAGTCAGAACCACTGCACAGAACACCACCAACGATAATAATGCTGAAATTCAATGTGGAAATATTTTACAAAACAATTTCTTAATATTCATATAACGTAAGAAATACAGCATTTAAGGAATTTACAATGTTATCACATATTATTCTATGACTAAAATTACTAATAAACATTACTGGGGATTCTGTATGGTCTGGTACAGGAAAGCTCACAGTGGTGATACCATGCGTGACTGCGCTGGGAAAAATCAACAGTAGTGATGTCACTAGACTACTGTCACCACTTCTGCTGAGCATTATATTGGAAGATCTAGCCAGTATAGAAAGGGAAAAGTAAAGCTATTAAAAGAATGAAGGTATTAAAAACAAACCTGTGGTGTGGTACTGTAGGTCAATGAAATGGATTTCAAAGTCAATTTGAACTGCAAAGTCAATGATTCAAGCTCACCAGCTTCTCCTTAGAAACCCTAAAAATAGGGTCTCTGTGAGTTGGAACTGACTCGATGGCACTTAACAACAGTAATGTGATCGTGGATATGAGAAATCAAAAATAATCTATATAAAAAATAAGGATACATAATCAGTGAGACTAGCAAGGTTGTTAACTATAAAATCAAGACAAAAACTAAGGATATTTCTATACTTTAACATCAAATATTAAAGAAAAAGAAAGCACAAATACTATGCATAATAGCATCAACAATATCAAATAACTAGTAATAAATTTAATAATAGATGCACAAGACTATGCAAAACAACAACAACCTATTACACATTATTTAGAGACATCAAAGAAATCCTAAATAAATAAATAATTGGACTGAAGCAATGTAAACTTGCCAGTTCTCCCAAAATTGATCCATGTGTTCAATGCAGCCCCAATAAAAATCTCAGCAGTTGTTATATGGCAATTGATGAGGTAAATTTTAATATATATACTGAAACGAAAAGGTTCAAAACCAGTCAAAGCACAAGAAGGACAAGCTGTGAGAAACTGCTTGACACGATTTTGTTGTTGTTACTGTGTGCCGTCAAGATGGTATTGACTCATAGCAATCCTGAATAGGGTTTCAAGGATGTAAATCTTCACAGGAGCAGAAAGCCTCATCTTTCTCTCATGGAGTGGTTGGTGGGCTCAAACAACCAAGCTTGTGGTTAGCAGTCCAGTTCTTACCCTATAGCACCATCAGTGCT
>NW_006411736.1:0-1301 GCF_000296735.1 Chrysochloris asiatica
ATTGAGCTAGGTCACATCATATGGACATGTTAGACTCATCTGCCATGTAGCTAGTACCCTGTATATGGGCATGTTGGATTACTCTGCCATGGACCTAGGTCTCAGTATATGGACAAGTTGGGCTCATCTGCCTTGTAGCTATCTCTCTATATATGGAAATGTTGCACTACCCTGCCATTTAGATTTCTCTCTGTATATGAACATATTGTACTTGTCTGCCATGTAACTAGCTCTCAGTATATGGACTTGTTGGACTCATCTGCCATGTAGCTTATACCTTGTATATGGACATGTTGGTCTACTCTGCCATGTATCCAGCTCTCCATACATAGTCAATTTGGACTCATCTGCCTTGTAGCTAGAACTCTGTATATGGAAATTTTGCACTACCATGCAATGTAGCTAGCTCTCTGTATATAGACAAGTTGGATTCATCTGCCTTGTAGCTAGAACACTGTATATGGAAATGTCACACTACCCTGCCATGTAGCAACCTCCCTGTAGATGGAAATTTTGGACATGTCTGCCATGTAGCTAGCTCTCTGTACATGGATATGTTCGAATGATCTGCCAAGTCGGTAGATCTCTGTGTATGAACATATTCTACTTGTCTGCCATGTAGCTAACTCTCAGTATATGGACATGTTGGACACATCTGACATGCAGTTAGAAATCTGTATATGAAAATGTTGCACTACCCTGCCATGTAGCTAGCTCTCTGTGTATGAAAATATTGGACTTGTCTGCCATGTAGCTAGATTTCAGTATATGGATATGTTGGACTCATTAGCCTGGAAGCTATTCCTCTATATATACACATGGTGGACTCATTTGCCTTGTAGTGAACTCTCAGTATATGGACACATTGGACCAATCTGCCATGTAGCTTGAACCCTGTATATGGACATGTTGGACTACACTGCCATGTAGCTAGTACCTTGTATATGGACATGTGGTACTACTCTGCCAATTAACTAGCTTTCAGTATATGAACACTTTGAACTCATCTGCCATGTAGCTTGAAATCTATATATGGAAATGATGCACTGCTCTGCTATGTAGCTAGCTCTCTGTATATGGACATTTTGGACTCGTCTGACATGTAGCTAGCTCTCTGTGCATGAATATTTTGGACTGATCTGCATTTTAGGTAGCCCTCAGTACATAGACACATCTGACATGTACCTAGAACTTTATATACGGAAATGTTGCAATACCCTGCCATGTAGTGAGCTCTCTGTATATGAACATATTGGACTTCTCTGCTATGTAGCTAGCTCCCATTATATGGACATATTGGA
>NW_006411736.1:4275-5124 GCF_000296735.1 Chrysochloris asiatica
TCTGTATATAAAATAGTTGGACCCATCTACCATGTAGCTTAATCTCTGTATATGGAAATGATTCACTACTCTGCCATGTAGCTAGCTCTCTGTAAATAGACAAGTTTGACTCCTCTGCCTTGTAGCTAGTACCTTGTATGTGGACATGTTGGACTGCTCTGCCATATAGCTAGCTCTCTGTATATAGACTAGTTGGACCCATCTACCATGTAGCTTGAACTCTGTATATGGACATTTTGGACTCATCTGCTATGTATCTACCTAACTGTACATGGATATGTTGGACTGATCTGCCAAGCAGGTAACCGTCTGTATATGAACATATTGGAATTGTCTGACATGTAGCTAGTTCTCAATATATGGACACGTTGGACTCATCTGCCTGTATCTAGTACCTTGTATATGGACATGCTGCACTATTCTGCCATGTAGATAGCTCTCTGTATATGGACATTTTGAACCCGTCTGCCATGTAGCTAGCTCTCTGTACATGGACAAGTTGGACAGATCAGCCATTTAACCTGAACTCTGTATATGGAAATATAGCACTATCCTGCCCTGTAGCTAGCTCTCTGTGCATGGATATTTTGGAATGATCTGCCATGTACCTAGAACTCTGTATATGGAAATGTTGCACTTCCCTTTCATGTAGCTAGCACTCTGTATGAACATATTGGACTTGTCTGCCATGTAGCTAGCTCTCTATACATGGATATGTCGGACTGATCTCTCCAAGTAGGACACTTGAACTCATCTGCCATGTTGATTGAATTCTTTATATGGAAATGATGCACTAGCTAGCTCTCTATATGGACATTTTAGTCTCATCTGACATGTAGCTAGCTCTCA
>NW_006411736.1:7745-8231 GCF_000296735.1 Chrysochloris asiatica
ATGTAGCCAGCTCTCTGTATATAGACAAGTTGGACACATCTGCCTTTTAGCTAGAACTCTGTATATGGACATATTGGACTACTCTGCCATGTAGCTAGGACTCAGTATATGGACACATTGGACACATCTGCTATGTTGCAAGCTCTCTGTATATGATCATTGTGGACTCGTCTGCTATGTATCTAACTCTCTGTACATAGATATGTTTGTCTGAACTGCCAAATATGTAGATCTCTTTATTAGAACATATTGGACTTGTCTGCCATATAGCTAGCTCTCAGTATATGGGCCTGTTGGTCTCATCTGCCAGTATCTAGTACCCTGTATATGGACATGTTATACTACTCTGCCATGTAGCTAGCTCTCTGTATATAGACTAGTTGGACCCATATGCCATGTAGCTTAAACTCTGTATATGGACATTTTGGACTAGTCTGCTATGTATCAACCTAACTTTACATGGATATGTTGGACTGATCTGCTAAG
>NW_006411736.1:8340-8909 GCF_000296735.1 Chrysochloris asiatica
AATTCTGTATATGGACATGTTGGACAACTATGTAATGTAGCTAGCTCTCAGTATATGCACAATTTGGACTGATCTGCCATGTAGCTTGAACTCTGTATATGGAAATGATGCACTACACTGCCATGTAGCTAGCTTTCTGTATATGAATATTTTGGACACATCTAATATGTAGCTAGAACTTTGTATAGGGAAATGTTGCACTACCCTGCCATGTAGGTAGTTCTCTGTACATAAACACATTGAACTTCTCTGACATGTAGCTAGCTCTCTGTACATGGAGAGTTGGGACTCGTCTGCCATTTATCTAGCTCTGTACATGAATTTGTTGCATTGATCTGCCAAGTATGTAGCTCCCTGTATATGAACATATTGGAATTCTCTGCCATGTAGCTAGCTCTCAGTATTTGGGCATGTTAGATTCATCTGCCATGTAGCTAATACCCTGTATAAGAACATGTTGGACTATTATTCCAGGTAGCTAGCTCTCATTATATGAACACTTTGGAATCATCTGCAATGTAGCTTAAACTCTGTATATGGAAATGATGTACAACTCTGGCATGTAACTA
>NW_006411736.1:10464-11391 GCF_000296735.1 Chrysochloris asiatica
CCATGTAGCTTGAACTCTGTATATGGGAATGATACACTACTCTGCCATTTCCCAGCTTTCTGTATATGGACATTTTGGACTCGTCTGACATGAAGCCAGCTCTCAGTGTATGGACAAGTTGGACTCTTCTATGTGTATGGAAATGATGAACTACTCTGCCATGTACCTATCTGTCTGTATATACACAAGTTGAACTCATCTGTGTTGCAGCTAGAACTCTGTACATGGAAATTTTGTGCTACCCTGCCATGTAGCTAACTCTGTGTATATGAACATAATGGACTTGTCTGCCATGTAACTAGCTCTAAGCATATGGACACTTAGGACACATCTGCCATGTAGCTTGAACTCTGTATATGGGAATGATGCACTGCTCTGTCATATAGCAAGTTCTTTGAGCATGGACATTTTGGAGTTGTCTGACATTTAACTAGCTCTCAGTATATGGACACTTTGGACACATCTGCCTTGTAGCTAAAACTCTGTATATGGACATTTGGGACTACTCTCCCATGAAGCTAGATTTCAGGATATGAACACTTCAGAATCATCTGCCATGTAGCTTGAACTCTGTATTTGGAAATGATGCACTACTCTGCCATGTAGCTAGCTCTCTGTATAAGGACATTTTGGACTCATGTGACATGTAGCTATCTCTCTGTGCATGGATATTTTGAACTGATTTTCCATGTAGCTAACTCTCAGCATATGGACATGTTGGACACATCTGCCATGTAACTAGACCTCTATATAGGGATATGTTGCACTAACCTGTCATGTAGTAAACTCTCTGTATATAGACAAGTTGGACTCATCTGCCTTGTAGCTAGAAATCTGTATATGGAAATGTTGCACTACTCTGCCATGTAGCTAGCTCTCTGTATATGGACATTTTGGACTCGTCTTCCATGTAGCTAGCTCTCTGTA
>NW_006411737.1:0-510 GCF_000296735.1 Chrysochloris asiatica
CTCCCCATTGCCTTCTTGCCTGCATGGTTTCTGTTGAGAAATCCGAGCTTAATCTAATTAGCTTGCCTTTGTATGTTACACTTCTCTTTTCCCTAATTGCTTTCAGGATTCTGTCCTTATCTTTGATTTTGGAGAGCTTGATTATTATATGTCTTGGTGATTGTCTTTTATAGTCTATCCTTCCTGGGGTTTTTTGAGCTTCTTGAATGCTTATCTTTCGCTTTTCAGGATGTTAGGAAAATTTTCTTCCAGAAGCTCTTCAACTATCTCCTCTGTGGATTTGAGTGATTCTTTCTCTTATGGAATACCAATAATTCTGAAGTTATTCCTCTTCATGTTGTCCAACATGAATTTTAGGCCTTCTTCAGATGTTTTAAACCTGTTTTTTGTTTGCTCTTCTATCTTAGTAGTGTTGAGAGATTTATCTTCTAGCTCACTAGTTCTAACTTCTATCTCTTCAATTCTAGACCTTTTCCCTTTCAGTGTATTGTCCATTTCTGATGTTCTATT
>NW_006411737.1:1555-6735 GCF_000296735.1 Chrysochloris asiatica
CCTTACTACTATGCTTTTTCAAAATCCACCAGTGGCACTTCAGCAGAAAGATGTTATGATTTATTTCAAAATAAATAAAAAACTGAAAACCTTAAAGAATGTAGTTTTATTCTGAAACACAATGGTGACGTCACTGCGTGTTGGAATCTACATGATAGCACCCAGCAGGTAATAGGTAGATTACTTGTGCTCACCTGATGAACTTTTAGGAGAAGACAATAGATTTTTGGTTAAAATGGGAAGAAAGGATTGTCTGTTTTCTATATAGTTAGGGTCTGATATGGACTTAAGAAAGTCTACATTGCCTATTGGAGCATCAGGAGAGACAATTTTACTCATTGAGTATCAATTTCTAAAAACATTTTTCTCTTGTGGGACCTTTGGTCCAGAATGTAGCTTTGCTCTAGAAATTGTAGTTTCCTTTAGAAAATAAGGTCAAAATAATTTTTCTTTGTGATATTGTGATACACATATTGGAGCAGGTTACAGCTGCCTATATGGACAATGTGTCAGTGCAGGTTAGACCTTGGGATCCAGGCAGAAAGTCTCCAGGGAAGGTCACATTTACATAATGCCCCGAAGGTTTGTGTTCCTGTATTAATTGACAGAGATGGACAATGACAGGCTGCCAGAAGGCTGCGTGGAGGACAGAGCTACAGAAAATAGAGTGTGCAAGTTCTTTCCTGATGACATCAGCCTTCAATTAGAGTAGGGAAAGGTAACAATAGAGTTGCCAGGGAGTTGGGATGGTGGAGGCAGGTATGATCAAGGAAAGGAGGGAATCAAATGTTTTAATTATGTTAGCTTTTGAATAGTAAAGCCTGAAACTTGGCACAAAAGGTAAGTCTCTTAACTAAAGGGTTAATGAAAAGAGAAGACTAACTAGATTTGGATCAGGCTAATATTACTATTGAAATCCTGGTTTGTTGCTGCAGGTTAATGCACTGGATTGCAAGGCCGGTTTGAACCACAAGGTTGGTGGTGGTTCAAGCTCACCAGCCACTCCTAGGAAACCCTATACAAGGTCACTATGAGTCAGAACTGCCACCAAGATCAGGTGGGATCAGGGTGGTATGGCTGTAGAGAATAGTTGCATCTTATATGGCTACTCACAAGATTTTAAGACCCCCAGTTACTATTCACTAAAGTAGGATGTAGAACATCATCTTTGAGAACTATATGATGCCAATTTACCTAGATGACTATGGTCCTAAGACTCCAAGTTCAGTGACTCATTCCCTCAAGATCTTTAGTATGACTAAGAAGTTTTCAGAATATTGCTTCATGAATACTCTACTGTATTCTTGGATATATTTGCAACACATATAAATATGTATATCAAAATATCCTCTACCAAACCTAGCTGTTCTCCCTTTTGCCTTCCCACATGTGTTCAACCTATGCGTCTATCTATGAATCTACTCGTAGATGTTGTTTGGTCTCTGTTATTGCTGTATCGTGTATGTAGTAGTATTTACCTTTGTTATATTTTATTCTTATGCAGCTTCCAGTGTCTTCCTTTGCCTTGGTCATGTTGTATTGACCTTCCCCTCATTGTATATTACCTTTTCCAGAGTCAACAGCTAAGTGGCTCATTGTCTTAGGTTGGATTTCCCAGAAGAAAACCTTGGGGTAAGTATTTTAGCACAAATGATTTATTAAGGTATCATTCCCAGGAGAAACTGGAAAGGAACTAGGTAAGTTGAACAGGGGAGGAGAAGAAGCCATTCAGGGGTGCAATTCTAGACTTAGCCTGATCCTCTGGAGTATAAATTACACCCCATAGTTTGTGACTTAAGGCACAAAATCTGTATTTACACACTTTGGTACCATCAATCCCAGGCTGAGGGTCAACCTGAAGGATTATCAATCTTTATGTACTTGGACCACAAGGGTGGTTTGAACCGCAAGATCAGTGGGTCAAACTCATCAGCTGCTGAGCAGAAACCTTTTACAGGGTCACTATGAGTTGGAACTGACTTTACAGCACGTAACAACAACAACGAATGTACTTGTAGCATTCTGTAAGTTCAAGCAAATGTCTCTTGTTGTCTATGGGAAGTCTCTCAAGGTGGTATACTTGTGGACTCTGACAGTCAAGTGCACATTGAAGCAGAGATAAGGGACACACAGAAACAGGAAGAGGGATCTAAGAGGGCCCATGCTGAATAATAGTAGTGACCGCGACACTCATTAAATATTTCTTTCCAAGTAGTGAGTGCCCTCTCAAGAGGAATTCTTGAAGACATCTTTCTTTCCTATTTCCATGTCTGTATGCTGCATCAAGATTTCATTGCCCTTGATTATGATGTTGTGGTTAGATGCCAATGAGTCTACTCATGGTGATCTTAGGTTCAACAGAACAAACTGTTGCTTGGTCTAGTATCATGCTCACAATTGCCAGCATGTTTGAGCCCATTGTTACTGTGCCAATCCATTTCACTGTATGTTTTCTCTCACGCTGACCCTCTACTTCCCCAATATTGATCCCACCCAGTGATGCACCCAAAGCAAGTGTGTTGGTTGATATTCTGTTGTGCTCCACAAGGTTCTTACTGGCTAATTTTCAGAAGTAGATTACCAGGCCTTTCTTTGTCTTCTTAGGAGACATTGAATTGGTTCCAACTCTAGTGACTCTATGCACAACAGAATGAAACATTGCCTGGTCCTACACAATCCTCACAATTTTTGTTACATATGAGCTCATTGATGCTGTTACTGTGTCAGTCCATCTCTTTGGGGGTCTTCTTCTTTTTCACTGACCCTCCACTTGGCCAAGCATGATGTCCTTCTTCAGGAACTGGTATCTCCTGATGAGAGACAAAGTCTTGCCAACCTTGCATTTAAGGAGCATGCTGGTTGTACTTCTCCCAACACAGATTTATTTGTTCTTCTGGCAGTGCTTTTAATATGTTCTCCAACATTATAATTCAAACACATTGATTCTACTATGGTATTCCTTATTCATTGTCCAAATTTAACATGCATATGAGGGAAATGAAAACATTATGGTTTGGGTCAGGGGCACCTTAGTCCCCAAACTGACATCACTTTAAAGAAGTCTTTCAGATTTACCTAATGCAATTTGTTGTTGTTAGGTGCTATTGAGTTGGTACCAACCCTATGCACAATAGAATGAAACACTGGCCGATCGTGGGCCAACCTCACAATCCTTGCTACACCTTAGCCCATTGCCACTGTGCCCAATCCATTTTGTTGAGGAGGGGAGGTCTTACTCTTTTTCTTTGACCCTCCACTTACCCTTCTCTTAATTTTGAATTGTGCCACATGAACAAATGAAGGTCCCGAGAGCTTTACTCCAGTCTCATCATCACAGTCAACTCTACTTTGAGGAGGCAGCTCTTCCCTAGTCACATTTTGAGTGCCTTCTAACCTGAGAGGCTCATCTTCTGGCACTATCTCTGACAATATTCTGGTGCTCTTCATCATGCTTCAGCATTCAATATTCTGGTGTTAACAGTCTTCCACTGCTATTCACAAGGTTTCCAGTGACAAAATATTCGTAAGTAGTGCGTCTCTCCTTCTTCCTAGTCTGTCTTTGTTTGGAAGCTCATCTAAAACCTGGGTGACCCTGCTGGTATTTAAAATACCAGTGGTGTAGCTTCCAGAATCACAAGCCACCACAGTATGACAAACTGACCAACAAGTGGTGACCTAATGCAATAGATGGCTCTATGTCCTGACTGCTACTTCCAGGAGCACTGATTGTGGATCCAAGCAAAAAGATGTCTTTGACAACTTAAATCTTTTCTCCATTAATTTTGACATTATTTATTGGTCCAGTTATATGGGTTTTCATTGCAATCTATAATAAAGCTTGTATTCTTTGATCCTCATCAGTAAATAGTCCTCTTCACTTCTAGCAAGCAAGGTGGTGTCAATTGTATATACTAGATTAGTAATGAGTCTTCCTCCAATCCTGATGCTATGTTCTTCTTCTTATCATACAGCTTTTGGAATGATTTGCTTGGCATACAGATTGAACAAATATGATGAAAGAATACAACACAGGCATACGCACACTTTTCCTGATTTGAAATCATGCAGTGTCTCCTAGTTTTGTTCTAACAACTACATCTTTGTCTATGTACAGGGTCCTCATGAGCACAATGAAGTGTTATGGAATGTCCACTCTTAATGTTATTTGTAGTATGTTATGATCCACACACTTGAATGCCTTTGCATAAGTAAACATGTTTCTGGTACTACTCTCTGCTTTCAGCCATGATCCATCTAACATCATCAAGGTATCCCTCATTCCACATCTTCTTCTGAATCCAGCTTGAATTTCTGGCTGCTCCCTGTCAATGTACTGCTGCCACTGTTTTTGATTAATCTTCAGCAAAATTTTACTTGTAGGTCATGTTAATGTTATTGTTCGATGATTTTCACATTCTGTTGGGTCACATTTCTTTGGAATGGGCACAAATATGGATCTTCTCCTATCAGTTTGACAAGGGAGCTTGTTTCCAAATTTGTTGGCATAGACAAGTATCTTAGCTACCTAGTTCTGCTATAACAAAAATATATAACAAAAACTGGATGGCTTCAACAAACAGAAATTTATTCTTTCATAGTTCAGAAGGTTTGAAGTCTGAATTCAGAGTACTGGCTCTGAGGAAAGGTCCTTGTGTCATTTCCGCATCTGTAGGCCCAGCTTTCCTTGGAGAGCTCAGGTATCTGGGCAGCAATCGTTCTCTGGATCAAGGAGCTACACAGGGTAGGGAACACAGCTGCAAAGGATGCACGCCAATCCTGACTCTTCTTTCTTGGTGGTATCAGGTCCCTCTTTATAAAATAAAAGGTGTTGCATGCCACCCTCTTAAAATCTCCCATACATTGGATCAAGGTCCTGATGTCTCCCACCCTTAGTCTTCTTATTGATTTATCACATCAGATCACATCATGATAGATCATCACATAATTGCCAAACCACTGAGAATCATGGTTCAGCCAAACTGATCAATATTTTACGAGGACACAGTTTTATCCATGACAATGACTGAGTGTCTCCAGTGTTGCATCAGTTTGTTGAAAGATATCAATTTATATTCCATCAACTGCTGGAGTCTTGTTTTTCACTACTGTCTTCAGTGCTGCTTGGACTCCTTCAATAAGTTGCTTCTTGATCATATGTTGTTGTTTTTGCTAAGTGCCAT
>NW_006411737.1:7485-10121 GCF_000296735.1 Chrysochloris asiatica
TTCTTCCCTTTTGGTTTTCTGATTCCATGAGTCTTTGTATATTTCATTATAACACTTGACCTTGTCTTCTTGAGCTGCCCCCTTTGAAATTTTCTGCTAGCTCTCTTATGTCCTCATTTCTTCCAGTTGCTTTAATTTCTCTATGTTCAAGAGCAAGTTTCAGAGTCTCTTCTGACATATATTTTTGTCTTTTGTTTCTTTCCTGTCTTTTAAATGACATTTTGCTTTCTTCTTCTGTGATGTTCTTGATGTCATTCCACAACTCTCCTGGTCTTTAGTTATTGTGTTTAATGCATCAAATCTGTTCTTTAAATGGTCTCTACATTCAGATGGCATATACTCAAGGTCATATTTTGGCTTTTGTGGACTAATTTTAATTTTCTTGACCTTCAGTTTGAACTTGCATATGAACAAGTTTCATCATCACTGGCTTTAGTGGTTGGTGCATAAATTTGAATTACAGTGATTCTAGGTGACATTCCCTGTGTCATTGCTGTTAAATGCCATCAAGTCAGTTCTGACTCATAGTGACCCTGTATAGGGTTTCCAAGAAGTGACTGATGAGCTTGAACCTCTGACCTTGTGGTTCAAATTGACCAGCACCACAATATGGATATTATGCTATCACAGACAGCATTGTACATCAGGCTAGATCTTGAGATCCTCTTTTTGAAGGTGAATGTGATGCCATTCCTCTTCAATTTGTTGTTCCAATAGTAACCCATATAATTGTCTGATTTAAAATGGCCAATACAAGCCCATTTCAGTTCACTAATGCCCAGGATATGGATATTTATGTGTTCCATTATTAAATACTTCCTATAAATCTCACCAAATATTGAAAATGTGAGATAACTTCCTAAAACCTTTAAGGGAGGTTTCCCTGCAAGTAATTCAGTGCTCCTTTAGCACTTAAAAACACAGTAGCTTATACCTGAAAGTGAAAAAAAAAACATCGTTCACACTGCATTTCTTGCTATGTACCATTTTAACACATAACAGACATTTTATTTATACTTAATGGAGCCAGAGAGATAAAAATTTCAAAAATTAGAGTTTTAATAGAGTGTGACACTGTGGGTTAATGTACTGGAATGCAAAGTTGGTGTGAACCACATGGTCAGTGATTCAAGCTCACTCCTCAGAAACCCTATACAGAGTGGCTATGAGTTGGAATCAACTCAGTGGCACTTACAAAAAAATGCGCCCCTCAGGTTGAAAGGCCCTCAAAATATGAGCTGCCTCCTCAAAGTAGAATTGACCACGATGATGCAAATGGAGTAAAGCTTTGGGACCTTAATTTGTGGATGGGGCACAACTCAAAATGAAGAAAAACAGCTGTAAACATCCATTATTAATTGTAACATGAAATGGACAAAGTATGAATCTAGGAAAATTGGAATATGTCAAAAATAAAATGAAACACATAAAGATCAATATCCTTCCTAGACATTAGTAAGCTGAAATGGAATGGTATTTGCTGTTTTGAAGCAGACAGTCATATGGTTTACTATGCTGAGAATGAAATTGAAGAGGAAAGTTTTCCCTTTCATCATGAAATAGAACATTTCAATTTATCTTGAAGTATAATGCTGTTTGTTAAAGGATAATATCCATATGGGTCAGAGTCAACTCAACTGCCCTTCACAACAACAACATAAGAAAGAAGGAAGACTGGAATCTTGGTGTGGTGCCCTGAGTTAATGCACTGGACTGCATTTAGTTTGAACTATAAAGTTGGCAGTTCAAGTTCACCAGCTGCTCCTTGGAAACCCTATCCAGGGTCACTGTGGGTTGAAACGGACTCAATGGCACTTAACAACGACAGCAAGAAGGAAGACCAGGTAATATTACTATTTCTCAAAATTATGAACCAAACTTCAAAGCTAGTGATGAGGAAATGGAAGAATTCTACAAACTTCTTCACTTTGAATTTGTTCAAACATGCAATCAAGATGTATTTGTAATTACTGGTGATTGGGACACAAAGGTTGGAAACAAAGAGGAAGGGTCAGTAGTTGGAAACTTTGGCCTTTGTAATGGAAATGATGCTTGAGATCACATGACAGAGTTTTGCAAGACTAGTGTCTTATTCGTTGCAAATACCTGCTCCCTTTTTTATTTAAAGGTTTTTATTGTGGATTGAGTGAAAGTTTACAGGGCAGATCATCAGTTTTACATTCAACAAATCATACACCTTGTTTCATTACAATGATTATAATCCCTTCCGTGTACCATCAGTTAACAGTACTTCTCTCTATTCACTTTTTTGTAAAAAACAAAACTACTCAGGCATATATAATAATTTACACCTCCAAAGGGCACATTCTGCAAGTCTGTCTCCTGGTGACCAGTTCTTAGTCTGTCTCTTCCCATGCATCTAGAATCCTCGGCTGCTCCCCCTCTTCATGACCCCATCTCTGCCTCTGTCTTTGGTGTCCCTGCTTCTCTGGATAAGGTCCCGCATTCTGCTTGTGTTCTTGTCTCTTGATGGTCCTAAGGTCTTCTGTTTCTGAACTATAAGATTAACTTACTCCCATTTTTGTTACAAAACTTCTACCTTTATAATTGTGACAGTCACATTTAGTCATGATAACAATTATTCACTATTAAATCATATGAATCATATCCCCATC
>NW_006411738.1:0-3879 GCF_000296735.1 Chrysochloris asiatica
AAAAAAAAAAGATATTCCTTATGATATGTGTAATTATTTTTATAATCTGATACAATTAACTTTACTAAAATTTCATTTAAGTAGTAAAGCTGTTGAAAAAAGTTATGTATCTTTTAAAATTAGTTTTATCTGCTTATTTGAAAGCATATGCAATGTTCCTCCCAGGCTGTGAAATATTTTACTGTCTTCCCAATAACTTTATGTTGTTGTTGTTAAGTGCCATCGAGTCGATTCTGACCCATAGCGACCTTGTACAGGGTTTCCAAGGCTGTAAATCTTGATGGGAGTAGAAAGCCTCATCTTTAAATTCTTTAGTATATATTAACAATGTTTTTTATTAGATATTATGTGACCATATCCAAATGGCAAGTTCATTTTGCATACATTTCCCTTTAGTCCTTACATTCCAAAATCACCAGTTGTTTTGTCATTCCTTTAAAGCAGAATCTATCGCATGTTGGTGTATTCAGATATAGAGTTCCCATTCTCTGGAATGTAATTCACTACATTTTCTTCTTTCAAATTTCCTCTGCCAAAAGTCTGATTGACCTGATTCCCACAAGAAGACACAGGCTATGTTTCTTTGTGATCTAACTATACATTGTAAATACCAAAATATTATGCAGGAAATTTTATATTGTACTCTTTCAGATCCTTGAAAAATAAAGATGTGTTTCTAATTTACATATGATATTCTTCAAATATGTTGGGTTCACAGAAGGATGCCAATAGTTAAAGGAATTAAACATTATCAAAAAGTGGAGAAACAGACAGGATTTAGCATATTTCATAATTTTGAAATGATAATATAAAAATTATACATAGATCAAAACAGAATAGAAAAAAAACTACATACCAGTATAATGATTTCAAATGTATAATGAAATATAGTTCACATAAAAGAAGACTAAAATAGTTTTAAAAACATAAATTATCTACTTGATTTAGTTATAAAATATATATATATACTTAAAATGCTATGCTACCATTTTATAGCTATTCCATTAGCGCAATAATAATAAACAATCAAAAAATAATAATAATGATGGCAGCTAGGGTGGAAGTACAGTAAAGGTCACTGTCAGTAATAGCACAGAATACCAGGCAAAGCAAATCCAGAGCAGAACTCCAAAACTTGAAACCACAGAGATAGGACTATTTTAAAGGTTTGAAGGCTTACAGCTTTTGGAGTTTGGAGCTGACGTTAAAAATTGCATACTTTTGAATCTGCCAGGCCAGGCTCAGAGGCCTGAGCTGCCAACATCCTGGGTGAGAACAAGTGGTGGGATGAAATAGGGGCCACAGAAACACCACGGAAACCTTGGTACAAAGGTGGACAATATAATTAGTCAGTTTTGCTTTGCTATGATTTTCTTTTTTTCTTTGGTACCTGGTAAATGGTATGCTCACTGTTTGCCCACCTCCATTCTGGGGAATAGAGGGAGAGCCTGAGCCAAGTTGCCACCCACCAACCTCACCGATGGTGGGTTCTTCTGCCACAAACCCGCACAGATACTCAGGCTAAGTGGAGGTACTTATCTGTTTCCTTTTTGCTCTGTTTTTTTTTTTTTTTTTTTTTTGTGCATGGGAAAGAGGAGAAGGCCTAAGAGTCTGAAAGAGATATTAAAGGCAAAATCTCTTGAGCAACTTTGAAGGCAGGAACTTAGACCATTAAAGACATACTTATATTAAGCTATAGATTTTTTTTTAAACCTCTTTTTCTTCTGTTGCTCCCCTCCCTTTTCTGTGATTAGAGACTGCAATATTGTCTTGTTTTTGTTGGTACTGTTTATTCTTTTTCTTTTTTTTTTTTTTACCCAACTGGTGTTATATAGCCCCCCCTTCTGCCTTTGGAGGATGCTTTGTCCCCTATATTACATAAGAAGAGTCAACAACAATTCCTATATAGCTGAGCTAAAATCACACTCTATAAAACACCAAAACCCAGGCAAGAACCAATGCCAGCTGCCATATACCATGGAAACAGACAACACCTGAGAAAGTTACTCTGAGTTAAGCAATAAGAAGAGTGAAAAGAGAAGCCCACATCCTGATCACATCTTCCTGGAAGCAATCAGAAAGCAAAACAATTACCAAAAACACATACTCAATTAAGTATTAAGGCCACAGATAAACATTAAACATGTCCAAGAAGCAAAAGCAGATGACCATATCAGCTCATGCCCAGAAAAAAGATAAAATGAATGAGACAAATGACCTATAACTAGACCAGGACTCCATTCTGGAAGGAGGGCAGGTCTTGGAAATGCCTGAGAAAGAATTCAGAAAAAAAAAATGATTATAAAATGTTTCAAAACATTTTACAATGGAGTTGAGAAAAATAAGGAAGAAGTCAGGAAGGTGCTACAGGAATAATCAAATAAGATAGATACAGTATTGGAAACAATTAAAAACTTACAGAAAGAGGTCCAATCGATCTATAACAAAATAAAAGAAATAGAGAGCATTCTGAAAGGGCAGAGGAGTAGAATAGATGATATGGAAGGCAGAATCAGTGAGCTGGAAGATAAATCTCTCAATACCACTGAGATAGAAGAACAAACACAAATATCGATAAACAATTATGACGAAAGATAAAGATTCATGTTGGACAACATGAAGAGGAATAACTTAAGAATTATTGGCATCCCAGAACAAGAAGAATCACACAAGTCCACAGAGGAAATAGTCAACGAACTGCTGGAAGAAAATTTCTCTAATATCCTGAAAAGCAAAAAGATAAATTTTCAAGAAGCTCAACAAACTCCAGGAAGGGTAGACCCCAAAAGAAAATCACCAAGACATATCATAGTCAAGTGATTCAAACTCAGAGATAAGGAGACACTTCTGAAAGCAGCCAGAGAAAACAGAAGTGTCACACACAAAGGCAAGAAAGTCAGATTAAGCTCGGATCTCTCAGCAGGATCCATGCAAGCAAGAAGGCAATGGGAGACATATATAAAACCCTGAAAGAAAAAAACTGCCAACCAAGAATCCTTTATCCAGCAAAGTTATCAATCAAATATGATGGTATAATCAAAACATTCCAGGATAAACAGAAGATAAGGGATTTTACCAAAGCCAACCCTGATCTACAAAATATCCTAAAGGGAGTTCCGTGGACTGAGAACCAACAAGAACAGACAACCACCAGAGACTGACGTACTTGGCAGCACCTCCCTGAATTAAGTCAGCAGAAAGAAGTGTTGTTAACAAAATAAAACTATAAGAACAAACTCATAGAATCTGGGAGGTCAGTCTATGATCAAAACAAGTACAATGGAAAAGAAGGTAAACACATAGGAACAGAGATCCAGATAGTGAGAAGGTCAGGTCCATTACAGGATAAAATAGACTGCACTAAATGGACAGAGAAGTTAATGGACTATGAGGCAATCTCAAAGAAATTTAACACTTCAAAACATACCAAGAGAATGAAAATCCAAGAAGAATATGAAAACTTTAAAACTATGAGTAAACTCACAAGAAAGAACACAAAAATCATGAACTCAACAAAGGAAGACAAACAGAACAAAGAAGCAGCAACACCACACACACACAAAAATATATATATATAATGGCAGCAATTAATCAATACCTATCAATAATTACACGGAATGTAAATGGATTAAATGCACCTGTTAAGAGACGGAGGGTGACAGAATGGATAAGAAAACAAGATCCTTCAATATGCTGTCTTCAAGAGACACATCTTACATACAGACACAAAAACATATTAAAAGTCAAAAGATGTGGAAAAAAGTATACCAAGCTAACTGCAATAAAAAGTGAACAGGAGTGGCAGTACTAATCTTGGATAAAATAAACTTTAAGGCAAAAAACAGCATATTAGATAAAGATGGACATTATCTCATGATT
>NW_006411738.1:4536-5777 GCF_000296735.1 Chrysochloris asiatica
AGATAGTTTTGACTTAATAATCTACATTTCTTGCAGCAAGAAGCCAGGTTGGGCTTTATGCCACATAGCTTCCAAGTGATTTAATGAATACATTTATTATGAAAATAATAGCACATTATGTAGGATAGAAAGTTTATAATCTTTTAGTAGAAACAAGAAGAAACAGTTTTATCTCATACTGGGAAAGAACATGAAGCTCAGTCTGAACATCACAGAGTATTCTTGTTAAATTTGCCTAATGACCAGGTGCAAGAACGTTGTGACTAACTGTGTAATAATTCAAGAAAAGATAGAAGTGTCAATGCATGTACTGTGTAATTTTAAGTATAAAAAAATAAAGACTTGCTGAGCTGGGCTGGCATAAGGCAGAGAAAGGTAGAAGGCAAAAGCAGCAGAAGCAGCAGAAAGGGGCAGAAGTGGCAGAGCTGGCAGAAGGCAGTAGAGGCAAAAGGAAGTAGAAGCAGCAGAGGAAAGCAGAGAGTACGAGAGGAAGCAGAAAGGAGGCAGAAAAGGGCAGAAGCTGGAGAGAATAGCAGGACAGCACAACAAGTTGAAAAGCCTTTCGAATTGTATTCATTTCTTCACCGCCAACTCCGTCTATCCTTTCGTGTCCCACGACCCCCCGCGGAGAGCACGTACTCCCCACACCAGAGCACATGGAACATTCTCCAGAATAGACGATGTTTTAGGCCACAAAACAAATCTCCATTAATTTACAAATATCAAAAGACTACAATGCATCTTCTCAGACCACAATGCTACCAAATTAGAAATCAACAATAGGAAGACCAAGGAAATCAAATCAAATACATGGAAACTGAATAACACCCTGCTGAAAAGTGAGTGGGTAGTAGAAGAAATTAAACATGAATTCACAAAGTTTCTAGAAATAAATGAGAAAGAAAACACAAAATACCAAAATCTTTGGGACACAGCGAAAGTGGTGATGAGAGGACAATTTATTTCAATAAAAGCACATATCCAAAAAGAAGAAAGAACCAAAATTAACACGTTAAAACAGCATCTACAACAATTAGAAACAGACCAACAGAGGGAACCCATAGCCACCAAAATAAAAAAAATAATAATAATAAAGATTAGAGCAGAAACAAATGAGATACAAAACAGAAAAACTATAGAAACAATCAACAGGACAAGAAGCTGGTTCTTTGAAAGAATTAACAAAATCGACAGACCATTTGCAAACCTAACAAAAGAAAAGAGGGAGAAGACACAAATAA
>NW_006411738.1:5985-6614 GCF_000296735.1 Chrysochloris asiatica
ATACATTTTATGAAGCAAGCATAACCCTCATACCAAAACCAGGGAAGGACATCACTAAGAAAGAAAATTATAGACCAACATCCCTCATGAACATAAATGCAAAAATTCTCAACAAAATCCTAGACAGCAGAATTCAGCAACACATCAAAAAGATAATACATCATGATCAATTGGGATTCATATCAGGGATGCAAGGATGGTTCAACGTTAGAAAAATGATCAACATTATCCACCATTTATATAAGAAAAGAAAAAAAAAAGAACCACATGATCATATTGATTGATGCAGAAAAGGCATTTGACAAAATCCAACATCCATTCCTGATAAAAACACTAAAAAATAGGACTTGAAGGGAAATTCCTCAACATAATAGCATATATACAAAACCAACAGCCTACATTATGCTCAATGGAGGGAAACTGAAAGCCTTCCCTCTATGAATAGGAACCAGACAAGGATGCCCTTTATCACTATTCCTATTAAATATTGTGCTGGAAGACTTAGCAAGAGCTATACGGAAAGACAGGGAAATTAAAGGCAACCAGATTGGCAAAGAGGAAGTAAATCTCTCCCTATTTGCAGACGATATGATCCTATACGTAGAAAATCCCAAAGACTCAGTAAAAAA
>NW_006411738.1:6854-7387 GCF_000296735.1 Chrysochloris asiatica
CTGGATAGGAAGACTTAACATTGTGAAAATGTCAATACTGCCCAAAGCAATTTACACATGTAATGTGATCCCAATCAGGATTCCAATGACATCCTTTAAAGAGATGGAAAAAAAAAACAATTACAAACTTTATATGGAAAGGAAAAAGACCCAGGATAAGCAAAGCACTGCTTACGAATAAGAATAAGGTTGGAGGCCTGTCACTTCCCGACTTCAAAATTTACTACAAGGCTACGATGGTCAAAACAGCTTGGTACTGGTACAATGAAAGGTACATAGATCAATGGAACAGAATCAAGAATCCAGAATTAATGCATCTACATACAGCCAACTGATTTTTGACAAAACACCTAAATATATTGCATTGTTGTTGTTGTCAGGTGCCATCGAGTCGAAACAGACTCATAGCGACCCTATGCACAGCAAAATGAAACAGTATCGGATCCTGGGCCAACCTCACTACCGCTGCCACACTTGAGTCCATCAATGATGCCACCTGGCCAATCCATCTCGTTAGGGGTCTTCCTCTTTTT
>NW_006411738.1:9054-9795 GCF_000296735.1 Chrysochloris asiatica
TAATTGATGGTCTGTTCCACAGTCTGCCCCTGGCCTTGTCTTCAGTGATGCTATGGAGCTTTTCCATCTTCTCTTTCCACAGATATAGTCTATTTGATTTCTATGTGTTCCATCTGGTGAAGTTCATGTGTATATATTGCATAGGGAGATGATAATATCTTCAACAGATGGTGCTGGCAGAACCGGAAAATGATATGCAAAAGACTTAAGCAAGGCCTTCACCTCACACCTTATACAAAAAACAACTCAACATGGATTCAGGACCTAAATGTGAACCCCAGAATTATGAAGGCCATCAATAAAAAATTCCGGGAAAATGTGAGGGCATTAATTCTGGGAATACACTGACTACAAAACATTATGAAAACCACACAAACAAAAGTAGATAAAATAGATGAGTGGGACATACTAAAAATTAAAAATGTATGTGCTTCAAAAGACTTCACCAGAAGAGTAAAAAGGGAACCCACAGAATGGCAAAAAATCTTTTGCAATGACACATCAGACAAGGGATTCATTTCTAAAATATACAGGAAACTACAACACCTCTACAAGAAAAGACAACCCAATTAAAAAGTGGGCACAGGACATGAACAGACACTTCACTAAGAAAATGATCCGGACAGCCAACAAATATATGAAGAAATGTTCACAATCACTAACCATTAGAGATGCAAATCAAAACAACAATGAGATATCATCTCACACCAACAATAACAGCAAAGATAAAAAATGTAGAGG